>NC_056733.1:6970525-7168025 GCF_019279795.1 Protopterus annectens | reverse complement strand
TGGATTGCAGTACTGCTGGTGTGGTATACATCACAATATGTCAGGGGTACACTTTGTTTTACATTGTGAAAATGGAACATCAACTAAGAAAGAGTATGAACATATTTATAACAAATCCTGAAAATGACAAGAATGCCTTGTTCAAGCATACTTTGATTTGCAGTGGTGCACAGAATAAGAAGTTATGTACTCACCATAACGTTCCATCTGAGTAGATAAACTTCATTTGTCAGCAACCTATGGGTATCGGATCCGACTTCGGATCCGAGCCGGCAGTTTTCAACAGCTTAGATCTGAGATCCTAGCTCCTCCCCCTACCCATAAACCCCTGCCAACCCTGACTGACCTCAGATCAAGTTTGCCCCCAAAACAGCAACTGCTAAAGATAGATCAATTTCAAAGACCATCTTTGAAGACAACAAATGTGAACAATCAAAGGTCAGGGGGGAGGAGGGGAGGACGGTTGCTGACAAATGACGTTTATCTACTCAGATGGAACGTTATGGTGAGTACATAGCTTCTTAATCTGAAGTAGCTAACTTCATTTGTGTAGCAACCTATGGGACAGAGTCCCCAGCTACCTAAACCTTGGGCGGCCATCATGGAAGGATGTTCCGGAGCACTGCAGAGCCAAAGGATGCTCTCCCTCTGGAGATAATATCCAGTTTATAATGGTTGATAAAGGTATGAGATGAGGGCCAAGTGGCAGCCGAACAAATATCATCTAAGGATACCCCGGGGATCTAAAGGCAGCAGAGGTGGACATAGATCGGGTAGAGTGGGCACGACTCCCTGAGGTGCGGGCCTACCAGAACTTTCATAAGCCTAAAGAATACATTGCGAGATCCATCGAGACAATGTGACTTTAGATACCGATTTACCCAAATTCATTTTGGCAAAGGAGACGGACAACTGGTCGGATTGCCTATGACCAGATGTCCTGTGAATATAAAATCTAAGTTGTCTATGCACATCAAAAAGATGTAGTTTGTATTCCCCTTTGTTCTGATAATTGGGAAAGAAAACTGGCAGGTTAATGGACTGATTGATATTTGACTCGGAAGCAACCTTAGGGAGAAAAGAGGGATTGGTCCTGAGGTAAACTCTATCCTTGTGGAAGGTTAGATACAGGGGTTTCACACAAAGGGCTTGAATTTCAGAAACTCTTCTAGCCGAAGTGATGGTGACGAGAAAGGCCGTCTTCCAAGACAAATACTTGAGATCCGCTGAAGCTGCAGGCTCAAAGGGGGAAGCTGTCAAGGCCTGAAGCACTAATGTCAAATCCCATGGAGGTACCACTTCCTTTACCGGAGGTCTGAGCAGGAAGGTGCCCTTCAGAAAGGTCTTGCACAGTTTTGAAGTGATCAAGGGATGCAGATCATGTCCGACATGGTAGTGAGAGATATCTGCTAGTTGAACCTTGACGGTGGAACAGCTAGCCCCCTGGTGAAACCGTCCTGATAAGAAGTCTAACACAGCAGGTAAGGGAGCTGTGAAGGGATCCAAGTTTTGACGTTCCGCCCAAATCGAGAAACATTTCCATTTGCTACTGTAAATCTTCCTAGTAGAAGGCTTGTGGGCTGCTATTAGAATGGCTTTGACTGGGGAAGAGATGCCGGGAATCCTAGCTACGAGTGGAACTGGAGCAGCCAAGCTGTGAGCTTGAGACTGACCAGGTTCGGGGTTGGGAGACCCAGAGGGTGGGAAATCAGATCCAGGAGGGGATCTAGAATCCAAGGAGGATTCACCAGATGAGACCAAAGGTAAGGAAACCAGGTTTGACAAGGCCAGAATGGGGCAATAAGGATAATCCTGCTCCCCAACCGACTGGCTTTCTGTAGAAACTTTAGCATCAGGGGAAGAGGTGGATAAGCATAAAGCAGACTGGGAGGCCAAGCATGCACCAGAGCGTCTCTCGGAGATTCCCCGACTTGGGGAATTAAAGTGAAATAGCTGTTGCATTTGGTGTTTGAAGGAGGCGAGAAAATATCGCAACAGGACTGCCCCCACTTGGCAAAAATCTGATTCGCTACCTGTGGATTGAGAGACCACTCGTAAGGGGAAAGGATGGTGCGACTGAGTCTGTCCGCCAGGATGTTGGACCGTCCCAGAATGTGCGTTGCAATGAGAAAACGGTTGGTGGAGATCGCCCATTCCCACACTCTCATGAATTGGTAATGACTGGCTCCTAGCCGGAAGCGGAGAAACCTCCTGGATCGTCTGTCCATGAGAATGTGGTAGTACACATCCTTGAGGTCTATAGAGCACATCCAATCGTTCTCCCGTAAAAGGGGGAGAATGGATTGAAGAGTGACCATCCGGAACGTCTCTTTGGTTACTGACAGGTTCAAGAGGGAGAGATCGAGGATTGGCCTCAAGTCCCCCATCTTTTTTGGCACCAAAAAGAACCTGGAGTAATAACCCGATCCGAGCTGGTCTGGGGGAACGTGTTAGATGGCTCTTTTTTCTAGGAGCTGCTGAATTTCCGCAGCTGCGGCCTCCCTCTGATCGGGTGGGACATCGGGGAGGTGCTTGGGGAAGAGAGGGGGGTAAGTGAAGGGAATCTGGTACCCTCTGGATATGATGCGAAGCACCCAGCAGTCTGCTGTGATGGACTCCCAAGCTGCCGGGTGCCTCGAGAAATGTCCCCTGACTGCCTGCAGAGTGGAGCAGTCGGGCAACCCCTCAGGGCTGCTGCGTGGGCCGATCAGAGAAGGGTTCTCTGGACCCAAAGTTCTTCGGGCCCCCTCTGCCTCTAGGGCGGCGGCCTCCCTGCCCTCCTCTGCCACGGAAGGACTGGGGATCCGGAGCGGACTGGGACTGTTGCAACTTCCGAAACCACATCTTCTTCTGTCTCTTTTGGTTCCTGGAGAAGGACCTCTGGGGAGCAGAGAAGCGGACTCCAATGGCAGACGTCTTTCCGTCCTTTTCGCTCTGGACCAAGGTGTCGCAAAATGTCTTCCCAAATAGGGTAGGACCATCAAAAGGGGCATTTGCGAATGACGCCTTAAAGGGTTCGGCAAAATCACAATGCCGGAGCCAGGCCTGACGCCTCATGACGAGGCCTGCTCCACTGGCTCTAGCGGCTCCCTCCATGGCATGGGATAGTAACCGCATAGAAATACTGGAAATGGACCTAAGAGTGGTCATACGGGTGGAGTACAGCTGTTTGCCCTCCGCCGACATGGACTCCGGGGGCGATGCAGCGTATTCCTTAATGAGATCCCGCTGCAGTCGAATAACGTGTGCCATATAGTTCAGAGACCTAACCGAGAAGGACGCTGAACTAAACACCTGCTTCCCTAAGCGATCCGGCGATTGGGACTCCTTGCCCAGGGGGTGGACCGAGAGGCTCTCGAGCTAGTTCCCTCTTAGTGGCCGCCGCCACCAACATGGCATCTACCGGGGGACCCTTGCTCCAATGGGGCCTATCCTCAGGGGGACTGAGGATCCTGTCAGGGCGTTTCGGGACTGGCTCCACAGTGTCCGGCTCCTTCCACGCCCTGGTGGTAATCAGGTCCACCAGGGGGGTCGGCCGGAGGGGACACCCAAGAGGTAGAAGGGCCTGCTTCAAACGCCTCCAGGAACACGGACTCGTCCGAGGTCGGCTTTGGGGTAGACCACCCGCCTCTGATCCTGAGCATTTCCATGATGTCTCCAAAGGAGACATCCTCGGGGGGTGACCTTGGGGAGCCTTCCCCTTCCTCCAAATCAGTGTCTTCAGACAAGGACTCAGGGGAGTCCACGTGCCTCCTCTTGCACTTCCGCTTGTGGGGGATCTCCTCGGGGGGGCTGTCCGAGGAGGCCTCACCAGCAACATCCTGTTCCAAGGGAACGACCTGGGACATTGAAGCAGGCTGTCCCTGGGGCTTGGTGATGGAAGTCGGACCCAACAGAGAAGGAGTGCGGGGTGGAGCCGTGGCAAGTACTGGGGGCCTGGAAGCAGTCGACAGAGCCCTCTCCACCACGTCGAACAGCGAGGGAGAGTCGCTCTCCCTGGGATCCGAGAGCAGACCCTCACTCGGATCCGACAGGCTGACCGGGGCCGGCACCGAAGCGATCGGATCAGACTGACGAGTATGCTCCGACCTGGACGGCGCCGAAGGCATACTGAAACCCTCGGATCCGAAGCTCAGCCCTCAGCTCCGAGAGCTTGGATCCGACAAAAACGGACCCGACAGGCTCAAGGGAAGCGTCGGCGCAGAAGTACCCAAGACTGTCGGCGCCGACCCACCCCCGGGTTCCAAGGCTGCCCGGCTCCGAAGGCTCCGAACCCGGGAAGCGAGACGGAGAAGGAGCTATCGGGGTAAAGAAAGGGGTCGAGCTCCCCCCAGAGGGGGGGAGGTAGGAGCACTCCCATCTGCAGTTGGGCCTGGAGGAACCTTCACATCATCGGTCCGAATCCGCATCGGAAAGGCTACGAGTGGATCTTGACGAGGCCACCGAGGCAGGACGGGAGTGCCGCCTCGATGACTTCGAAGGAGATCGGGTCTCCTCTTCCTCAGGACCCGGTGAAAAACAGGGACACCGGATCCGAGAGGGAGGAGACCGGGAAGCCCTGGAGGGAGAAGACCGCTTAGCCGGGGGGGGGGGGGGGTCCGACGCGGAGGCCTCCGCCCTCTACTTGTGGTGCTTCTCCCTCCTTTTGTCTTTCCTGGCCTCCCTCTCCTCTGGGCCTACAGCGGGAGGTTGAATCCCGGCTGGGGGGAGAGAGGCAGGAGTGGCCGCCGCCGAAGCCGCGGTGGAAGCCACGGTACGACCGGAGGCCGAAGCCGAATCCGGGGGCAAGAGACCCGCCAGGATCAGCTTGGATCTCCGGTCCTTAAGTGCCCTGGGGTTGAACCCCGCACAGATGGAACACCCAGAGGAAAGGTGTCCAACCCCAAGGCACAGAAAGTACAGTTTTGTACCTACCATAAATGTAGATGTCCGATAGATATGCAACTGCAGTCATAACATGTGGGTTGTCCTGCCTCAGGCAGCCCTCGGTCGGCCGGATTCCAAAGTCTGGGTCCGACGTCGGCTGATGTCGCATTTCTCTCGACGCCAGAGCGCTGGAGTACATAAGCATCAGCTGACGCCATTTTCTTCAGTGTTTCTTGCCCCAGATGCCAGGTGCCCTCCAAGGAAGGCTGTAATCAAATTGGAAGACAAAACAGGATTCCAAACAAATACATGAGCAATAAAACAAATACACCATAACAGATATCCCCAGCTAAGAGTAAGGGATAGGAGTGGACCCTAGGCATAGAGGGGTATGGAGGGAGGAAATGACTGCAGTTGCATGTCTATCGGACATCTACATTTATGGTAGGTACAAAACTGTACTATGTCCTTCATGAATGCAACTGCAGTCATAACATGTGGGTAGAATACCATAGCTTAGCTGGGGGAGGAGGTATGCTCTAGGAAAGAGATGGTGTGGCAATCAAACCCTGCAGGACTGCCAAGAAAAGCCTGCTCTGGATCTGGAATATAGAGGGAGATTGTAGTGTTTGGAGAATGTATGCACGGAGCTCCATGTAGCAGCTTCTAGAATGTCCTTTGTAGGCACCCCTCTTAAAAATGCTGTAGAGGTGGCTGTAGCTCTGGAGGAATGTGGTCTGACATAGGCTGGAACAGTCTTCCCATGAAAGGAATAACAGAATCTGATGCAATGTCCAATCCATTTAGAAATAGTCTGTTTTGAAATTGCTTTTCCTTGGACTGCAGGGGCGTAAGCTACAAAAAGCTGTTCAGACTTCCTACTGGCCTTGGTTCTGTCCAGGTAGTATTGAAGTTGTCTATGAATGTCCAAAGTATGCAAAAGTCTTTCCCCCTTATTCTGAGGATTGGGGAAGAAAGCAAGCAGATGAATGGCTTGATTTAGAGAAACCCTAGATAACACCTTTGGCATAAAAGTAGGGTTGGTCCTTAATGAAACCCTGTCTCTGTGGAAAATAATGAAGGGTGGTATTGCCATTAGGGCCTGTAGCTCCGAAACCCTTCTTGCTGAGGTAATTGCCAACAGGAAAGCTGTTTTCCATGAGAGAAATTGCAAGTCAACTGAAGCTGCTGGCTCAAAAGGAGGTAGAGTCAGTTTTTCTAAGACAAAATTGAGGTCCCAGGCTGGCACTGGGGCCTTTCTTGGTGGCTTAATGTTCTTGATTCCTCTGAGGAATTGTCTTAGTACGGGGTGAGAGAAAACAGGAGGATCAGTGTTGTATTCTAGCTGAAATAGCAGATGCATGTATCTTTATTGAAGAATATGAGAGGCCGCTCTGTAACATATCTGCCAAATATTCCAAGATGAGTGGGATGTTCAGTAATGATGCATCATGTCCCTTGCTGGCATTCCAATTGCTGAATCTTTTCCACTTTGCTAAGTAAACCTTTCTGGTGGATGGTCTTCGAGCCTCTGTTAGTATCCGCTGAACTTCCTTGGAGAGAGATAAGCTGAAGTTATTTATGGGATCTCCCAGGCTGTTAGCTGCAATGTCTGAAGGTTTGAATGCAGTGTTTCGAAATTGTGTTGAGTCAAAAGTAGAGGCCACTGAGGGAGGGCCCACCTCCTGGTGTGACATATGCTCCGTAGTAGTGGGTACCAGTGTTGTCTTGGCCAATCCGGAGCTATTATGATTCCCTTGGGCTTCTCTGCTTTGATCTTTAGTAATACTGAGGTCATCAGTGGCAGAGGTGGGAATGCATAGATTGCTAGGGAGTTCCAGTTGAATGAAAGGGCATCTATTTTCCAAGCCTTTGGATGGTATGTCCTTGTGCAAAATTTTGGTAGAAGATGATTGAGGTGAGAGGCAAATAGGTCCACTTCTGGCTTGCCCCATATCGAAGTGAGTTGTCTGAAAGCCTTCGGATGTAACCTCCACTCGTGTGGATCTGTGAAATTCCTGCATAGGCTGTCCGCCAACACATTGTATTTTCCTGGAACAAACTGGGATTGTAACTGGATGTTTAGACTCAGTGATTTCTCCCAAAGCTGCATTGTCAGTCTGCAAAGGGGGTAAGAGTGGGTGCCCCCCTGCTTGTTTGTGTACCACATCACAGTGGTGTTGTCTGTCCGTATCATTAAATGGCCTTGCTGGAGTTGGTGTTGAAAAGCCTCGATAGCATGCATTACTGCCAGCATTTCCTTTTGGTTTATATGCAGATGTGTTTCCTTTGGAGACCATTGTCCTTGTATACACCTGCCTTCCATGTGCGCCCCCATCCAAGGTCTGAGGCGTCTGTAGTCATGGTCTGTGTTATCTGTGGTTTTTTGAATGACATACCTGTGTTTTCCTGGCTCACCGAGGCCCACCATAGGAATTCCTTTTGTAGGCATGGAATGAGTGGTATGATTGACTCCAAGTTGTTGCTGTGTTGAGACCAAATGCTTTTTAGGTACCATTGAAGCTTTCTCATGTGTAGTTTTGCTAATGGGACCAGTAGAATGCAGGATGCCATGTAACCCAGGGCCTGTATGAATCTCCTTGCAGTCATCTGGGTGGTTTTGCTAAACCTTTGAAGTATTGAGTTAACTTCTCTTGCTTGTCTTCTGTCAGGTAAGCCATCTGAGAGGCTGTGTCTAGTTTGGCTCCTAAGAAGATTATTTGCTGGGATGGCTGCAGTCTTGACTTTTGGAAGTTGACTGTGTATCCCAGAGCTTGAAGTAATCGTATGACATAATCCAGGTTTTTTGTCAACATCAATTTGTCGTCCGCTTGTATGAGGCAGTCGTCCAGGTACGGGTAAATTTGTATACCCTGGAGCCTGCAATGAGCAATTACTGAAGCCAGGCATTTTGTAAATACTCTGGGCGCAGTAGATAAGCCAAATGGCAATGCTGAGAATTGATAATGCTCTGGACCTGCAAGAAATCTGAGGTATCTTCTGCAGCTGTGTCTGATAGGGACATGCAGGTATGCCTCCTTGAGGTCCAGAGTAATCAGCCACGACTCCTTGCCCAGCATGGGAAGGAGTTGCTGTAGAGTCAGCATTTTGAACTTTGGTACTATGAGAAAGGTGTTTAATGCGGACAAGTCCAGTATTGGTCTCCATTGAGATTCTTTTCTTGGAACAAGGAACAGTCTTGAGTAAAACCCTGTTCTTGTTCTTGTTGTGGAACTCTTTCTATTGCTTTCATTCGAGTCAGCAGAGTGATTTGCTTGATAGCCTCTGCCCTTTGATGTTGTGGTAGATTTGGCATGCCTTGCTTTCTTGGTAAGGTATGAAAATGAAACCTGTACCCTCGGTCTATAATGTCCAAAATCCATTTGTCCTTTGTCAGTCTGTGCCAGTTTTCTGCAAACAGAGATAATTTCCGCCAAGGGAGCTTCTAGTTGTTCCCTGGTAGGCGGTAGTAGAGGAAAGTCATTGAGTTTGTGGTTGTTGGGCAGGTGAAACCCCTGCCACTTCTTTGGTTTCCTGGCTGCCATTGTCGCCCCTGTAAGGGCCTCTGTATTGGCCTCTTCCTCGCCACGCCTGTTCTTACCCCTTTGAAACTTTTCTGGATTAGGAAAGGACCAGTTTTTGAAGGCCAATTCCTACTGAATCTGGGGGTTGAACCTGGAGGAAATCTTTCACAGTCTGAACTGATTTTGCTTTTTCTTCGATGGTCTTTAACACATCCTTAGCATTTGCACCAAAAGCTTATTCTTTTCCAAAGGTGCATCCAGAAGTTTTGCTTTTTACATGATCTGGTAGAGGTTGATCTTTTAACCAAGCATGTCTACGCATCACTGCCCCTGTCATGGCTGCCCTACATGAAGCTTCCAGTGCATCATATCCACACTGCAGGAAGTGATTGCTTACTTGCTGAGTGTTATGTACAGCTTCCTGCAAAGTCTTCCTGTCTAAAGGATCAGGAGAAGCTAATGTTTTTGTAAATCTTCTAAGAGATAATCCTGATATTGGAACATATGAAAAGGCAATTTAAAGCTCTCATAGATAAGGTAGTGGATGTGTAAACCTTTTACACCATCTCTAATGACCTTGCTTCCTGTTGGAGGGCAAAGGATTTTTGAGGTGGAGGCTGAAACTCCTTTAGGCCCCTGTGAAATAGTTTCCAAATCAGCAGTATGGGCCCTGAATAAATGGGAATGAGTTTCTGGGACCCTGTAATACCTGTCTGGCTTGGCTGGAGCAGGAGGAAGAGAATCAGGGTAGCACTAGAATCAGAATACAAACCATCCAGAACATCAAGTACAGGAGGAATAGCTAAGGGCCTGTGCGGAGGCTTCTAAGAAAAGTCCTAAGGCTGCTTTCCTAGAATCAGAATATTCCTGACCCTGCCACTTGAAATGTTCCTCATGGTGTGCAGAACTTCCCCAAAAGAAATATCCTCAGGAGGGGGGGCCGAAGGTATGGAATCTTCTGCATCCGAGTCCTCATAGGTCTGGAAGAGCTCTTCCTGGCTATCAGAGTGGACAGAGCCCTCAGAGTCTTCATCTGAAGGAGAAGGGTCAGAGGGATCAACCCGGGGCCTTTTATCAGGAGGAGGCTGGGATGCTCTCTCAGGATGGGCCTGTGAACCTCTGATCATGGAAATTAAATCAGCAGCCATGGACATAATTTGTGTCTCCTGAGTCGGCTGAGGTAAGGATTTGGAAGCAATATGCTTTGTTTTGCTGGCTGCCTTAGCCCTAGTGTAGGCCTTGATAGACATGGCCATAGGAGGCCTGGCAGCTCCACGGGCAGGAGTGACCTTGTCTACAGCAATGGTCTCGGGCATTTCCTCGGTTTCGGTATCTGGAGGAAAGTCTATAACTGGCGTCGGAGTAATGTCTGGAATCGGAGTCGTCGGTAATGTGGTGTCTTCGGTTCGGAGCGGTGGAGAGACCGTCTCAGAGGGAACCGGAGCACTCGCGCTAGGTTTTGGCGTGGAGTCGGTGGTAGACGCGAGCCGAGGATGTCGGTCCCGGTCTTTTCGCTTTTTGGGAGTTTGCGATGTCGGAAGATCCGACGGCATGGTGTAAGCAAATTTATCGCCGAAAAAGTCTTCAGCGAACTCCGCCCGGCGCCTGAGAGTGCGCTTGTTGAAGCGAGCACAGGCTACACAGGCCAAGACGTCGTGGTCTGGGCCCAGGCAAGGGAGGCAGTAAGAATGGAAATCCTTATGAGGTATTTGTTTACCACAAAAAAGACAATTGTTAACTTTTTCAGTAATTTCTGACATCGGCTGAGGCAAGAAAAGGTCCCCAACAGGGTACTTAGCTTTTTTGATGACTTCGGTATTGTAGAATACAGGAGCTGACCGACCGGCACTTGCGAACTGCTTCTGCTTCGGGCACCGCGCGGCAAGAAAGACTGAAGAAAATGGCGTTGGCTGATGCTTATGTACTCCAGCCGCTCTGACGTCGGAGAGAAATGCGACATCAGCCTACGTCGGACCCAGACTTTGGAATCCGGCCGACCGAGGGCTGACTGAGGCAGGACAACCCACATGTTATGACTGCAGTTGCATTCTTGAAGGACATCACACCGAGTGTGGCCATCAGCCGGTGAAAGCTTATTGCCACACTTGCTGCATTTGGAGAAGATTGGTTTTGGGGCCTCAGACATTTTAAGCTAAGGAGGACACACTCATTAGGCCCCAACACATGCACACAGACCCTGATGAACCAGCGAGGGAGAGGGAGGGAAAATTTTAACTAAAGTAGAGTTAACACTAGGGTTTACAGACCAAAGGGATCTAAACACACCACATTCACACTAAAGGGATAGAAAAAAAAATAATTTTTTTTTGTTTTTCTCACAAACTAATGACCGAAACTGGAGCTCGAAAACCCAGCTGCTGACGACAAGCGTGGCAAACTAGATCTGAGGTCAGTCAGGGTTGGCAGGGGTTTATGGGTAGGGGGAGGAGCTAGGAGCTCAGATCTAAGCTGTTGAAAACTTCCGGCTCGCGTCCGAAGTCGGATCCGATACCCATAGGTTGCTACACAAATGAAGTTAGCTACTTCAGATCTTAGGTTTTAAATTTGCTTGGATGAGAAGGTTGTTAAGAACCCGACGGGCAGCTCATGGGAAAATACACTTGAATATAAAGGAATTTTTGGGGACCCCCAACCCTGGTTCAGAAACTTTGGCATCAGGGGAAAGAGAGGGTGGATAAGCATACAAGCAGACTGGGAGGCCATAGCTTATGCACCAGGCGTCTCGGAGGAGATTCCCGACTTGGGGAATTAAAAGCGAAAATAGCTGTTGCATTTGGTGTTTGGAAGAGGCTGAAAATATACATAACAAGGGCTGCCCCACTTGGCAAAAATCTGATTAAGCTACCTGTGGATTGAGAGACCACTTTCGTAAGGAAAGGATGAATGCGACTGGAAGGTCACAATCGCCATGGGATGTTGGACCCGTCCCAGAATGCTGGTTGCAATGAGAAAGCGGTTGAGGTGGAATGCATGCAGCCCATTCCCACACTCCTCTCATGAATTGGTAATGACTGGCTCCTAGCGAGAAGTGGAGAAACCTCCCCTGGATCGTCTGTCCATGAGAATGTGGTAGTACACATCCTTAGAGGTCTATAGAGCACATCCAATCATTTGTTCTTTCTCTCCCGTAAAAGGGGGAGAATGGATTGGAGAAGTGACCATCGAAGCGATCTCTTTGGTTACTGACAGGTTTCAAGAGGGAGAGATCGAGGATTGTCCTCAAGTCCCCGTCTTTTTGGCACCAAAAGGAACCTGGAAGTAATAACCCGATCCGAGCTGGTCACCAGAGCGTGTTAGATGGCTCTTTTTTCTAGGAGCTGCTGAATTTCCGCAGCTCACGGCCTCCCTCTGATCGGGTGGGACGCCGGGGGAGGTGCTTGGGGAAAGAGTGGGGTAAGAGAGGGAAGTCTGGTACCCTCTGGATATGATCACGAGAAGCACCCAGCGGTCTGCTGTGATGTGGACTCCCAAGCTGCCCGGGTGCCTCAAAGCGTCCCTGACTGCCTCCCAGGAGGTGGAGCAGTCGGGCAACCCCCTCAAGGAGCTGCTGCGTGGGCCCGATCAGAGAAGGGTTCTCTGGACCCCAAAGTTCTTGGGGCCCCTCTGCCTCTAGAGGCCGGCCGGCCTCCTGTGTCCTCCTCTGGCCGGATGGAAGGACTGGGGATACTGGAAGCTTGGACTGGGACTGTTGGAGCTTCGAGAAACACTCCACATCATCTTCTGTCCCTTTTGGTTCCTGGAGAGAAAGGACCTCTAGGGGAGCAGAAGCTGGGACTCAATGGCAGGCGTCTTTCCGTCCTTTTAGCTCTGGACCCAAGGTGTCGCAAAATGTCTTCCCAAATAGGGTAGGACCATCAAAGGGGCATTTCGAATGGCGCTTAGCAAAGGGTTGGGCAAAATCCCACAATGCGAGGCCAGGGCCTGGCAGCCTCATGGCCGAGGCCTGCTCCACTGGCTCTAGCAGCTCCCTCCATGGCATGGGATAGTAACTTGCGCATAGAAATACATGGAAATGGACCTAGGTGGTCATACGGGTGGAGTACAGCTGTTTGCCCTCCGCCCGACATGGACTCGAGGCGATGCAGGCGTATTCCCTTAATGAGATCCCGCTGCAGTCCCGAATAACGTGTGCATTATAGTTCAGAGACCCTGGCACCGAGAAGGATGCTGAACTAAACACCTGCTTCCCCTAAGCGATCCAGCGATTGGGACTCCTTGCCTGGGGTGGACCGAGAGGCTCTCGAGCCCCCTGGATTCCCTCTTAGTGGCGCCGCCACCAGCATGGCATCTACCGAGGGGACCCTTGCTCCAATGGGGCCCTATCCTCAGGACTGAGGATCCTGTCAGAGGCGTTTGGGACTGGCTCCGGAGGTGTCCGCTCCTTCCGCGCCCTGGTGGTAATCCCAAAAGGTCCACCAGGGAGGTGCGAAGCCGGAGGGACACCACCAGAGAGGTAGAAGGGCCTGCTTCCAAGCGCCTCCAGGAACACTTGTTGGGACTCATCGAGGAGTCGGCTTTGGGAGTTATGACCACCGCCTCTGATCCCTGAGCATTTCCATGATGTCTCCAAAGGGGGGAGACATCCTCGAGGAAGTGACAGCAGGAGCCTTCCTTCCTCCAAATCCGTGTCTTCAGTCCACTCAAGGACTCCAGGGAGTCCACGTGCCTCCTCTTGCACTTCCGCTTGTGGGGGATCTCCTCGGGGGCTGTCGAGGAGGCCTCACTAGCAACATCCTGTTCCAAGGGAGCGACCTGGGACATTGAAGCAGGCTGTCCCTGGGGCTTGGTGATGGAAGTCCGGACCCAACAGAGGAGGAGTGCGGGGTGGAGCAGAGTGGCAAGGACTGGGGGCCTGGAAGCAGTTGACAGAGCCCTCTCCACCACGTCGAACACGAGGGAGAAGTCGCTCTCTCTGGGATCCGAGAGCAGACCCTCCTCGGATCCGACAGGCTGACCGGGGCGGCGGCACGGCGATCGGATCAGACTGGCGGTATGCTCCGACCTGGGCGGCGCCCGAAGGCATACTGAAACCCCACCGGATCAGGCTCAGCCCTCAACTCCGAGAGCTTGGATCCGACAAAGCATTACCAGACGGGCTCGAGAGGAGTGTCTGCGCGAAGTACCAAGACTGTCGTGACCCACCAGGTTCCAAGGCTGCCCGGCTCCGAAGAGCTCCGGACCCGGGAAGCAGAGACAGAGAAGGAGCTATCGAGGGGGTGAGGGTCAGAGCTCCCCAGGGGAGAGCAGAGCACTCCCCATCTGCAGTTGGGCCTGGAGGAACCTTCACATCATGGGTCCGAGAATCCGCGCTAGCCGGAAAGGCCTACGGTGGATCTTAGCCCGAAGGCCACGAGGCCCGAGGACAAGAGGAGTGCCGCCCTCGAAATGACCGAAGGAGAATCGGGTCTCCTCTTCCTCAGGACCCGGTGAAAACAGGGACACGGATCCGAGGAGGAGGGGCCAGGGGAAGCCCCTGGAGGGAGAAGACTACGCTTAGCCGGGGGTGGGGGTGGGGTCCGGCCGGAGGCCTCCACCCTTCACTTTCGTTAGTGCTTCTCCCTCCTTTTGTCTTTCCTGGCCTCCCTCTCCTCTGGGCCTACAGGCGGGAGGTTGAATCCCACGGCTGGGGGAGAGGCAGGAGTGGCCGCACTGCGAAGCCAGTGGAAGCCGCAGTGTGCGGACCCGGAGGCGAAGCAGAATCGGGGGAGCAAGAGACCCGCCAGGATCAGCTTGAGATCTCCAGTCCTTAAGTGCCCTGGGAGTTGAGCGCCGCACAGAGTGGAACACCCAGAGGAAAGGTGCTCAACCCCAAGGCACCAGAACTTGCACGAGGTGTGGCCATCAGCCCGGTGAAAGCTTATTGCCACACTTGCTGCATTTGGAGAAAGATTGGTTTTGGGGCCTCAGACATTTTAAGCTAGGGGAGGACACACTGCGTTGAAGGCCCCAACACATGCACACAGACCCTAGCGAACCCAGCGAGGGAGGGAGGGAGAAAATTATAACTAAAGTGAGTTAACACTAGGGTTTACAGACCAAAGGGATCTAAAACACACCACATTCACACTAAAGGGATAGAAAAGAAATATTTTTTTGTTTTCTCACAAACTAACGACCAAAACTGGGCTCGAAAATGGCTACTTACTGGCGACAAAGCGGCAAACTAGATCTGAGGTCAGTCTGGGTTGTGAGGGTTTATAGGTAGGGGAGGAGCTAGGAGCTCAGATCTAAGCTGTTGAAAACTGCCGGCTCGGATCCGAAGTCGGATCCGATACCCATAGGTTGCTACACAAATGAAGTTAGCTACTTCAGATCTTAGGTTTTAAATTTGCTTGGATGAGAAGGTTGTTAAGAACCCGACGGGCAGCTCATGGGAAAATACACTTGAATATAAAGGAATTTTGTGGCAAATGAGATTCAATTCCACTGTACCCCCTGGGTTGAATGGCCATGTTTCCCTGGCTTGTGTTCTTAAGTTGACAGCTGCCAAACTGTGATTTTATGGGTTTAAGTTTTTACATTCAATGCTTTATCACTGTTTTATTATTATTTTCTTATGTTTTCATTAATTTAATAATATTGGTATCTTTTGGCTAACCTTTTCATGTGACTTGATTCACTGCAATTATTTAAATGTCCATCAGAACTGAAGTGACAGAAAAAAATGATTCTTTTAAGAAACGAAAGTGCTTAACTGAAGCGGAATAAAGTTTTTCTCTTTATTGATCAGCATGTCATTTTTGAAGTTCATATAACATCCGAGGTGGTGCAGCGGTAGCATTGTTGCCTCACAGCAAGAGGTTCTCCCGTTCGATTCTCGCTGAACGGGCGAGTGCCTTCTGGTGTGGTGGTATGTCCTCCCAGCGGTTGGGTGGGCGAAGTTGAAACACTATCGTGAAATGCAAACGTGCCTTCATTGAAGGTTGAGCGTCAAGCTGGCGCCTCGGCATTCATGGAAGATCGAACTGCACCAATCGGCGATTGGCGTGAATCTCTTGTTCGACTGTAAGCGACCCTAATGTTCGATGGAAAAGCCTCAGAACAACGCTCCGGTGATTTTGTTGGATTTCTTCCTGGATTTTATCTGGTTAGAAAAACTAATTCGGGCTGTTTTCCTGGTGGGGAGAAAAACAAAGGAAACAGGAGGGTGAAATGCTGCTTTAAAAATATAAACCTTAAAGATCTGGAATTCTAATATTGTGTTCAAAACAGAGAGTTGTTTTACTTATTTTTACTAAACAGACCATTCATACACTGACTTTTTCCTTATTACCACAAAAATGCTTAGCAGTGACAAGACCACCACCAATTTACCCGTAACCTACTTCACTTAATTCTAGACTTTCTCAATCTCTTTTGACTTCACCATTAATTATTCCAAGAGACAAGTGTTAACCTCAAAGCAGTCTACTCATGAAATAAGAAACTTCACATTCCAGGTGAAATTATTAACATTATTAATAATTATATGGCACACACAGAGTCAAAGCTTCAATTGCCAAAATAAAAACATTAACAAAACCATAGGTTCATACTAGGCTATCTGCCCGAGGGCAATTACAAGCCCTAACGCAGGTTTGTGGCTACGCCACACCCTTTGAGTATGGGGGGAACTGTACCCATTATTTTGCTGTGCCTCTATCGAGGCAGTGACGGCGAGGTAATCCCTCGCGTATATCTCGCTCTTACATCCATTGGTCAGGTTGGGTCTCGAACCTCGATTCGCGGAAACCGGGATTGTTGTTCGAATGATTAGGGAGTCTTTGGGTGATGAATCTATCCCTCCAGCCGTCCTATTAATAGCGTGTCCAAGGTTTAGAATCTCCCGCCCTTGTGGCTCTAGCGGATCTAGATTTTTGAGGTGAAGCATATTCATCCAAATCTGGGTTTTGACCTTAGCCTTATTATGTCATGCAAAGGTCACCGATTTTGAGCAAGCGTGTGATAGAATAGAAGAACTGGAGTTCATTCAGTCGGACAGCATAAAACATATTTTTGAGACCCTTTATCCTTTTGGTGAGGAACTTTTGGGGCTTTTCCAATTGCTGCAGGTTATCCGGGTCAGAATACAATTCGAATGGGGCATTGTACTCAATCATTGGTCTGAGTGATGAGTACAGGGAAACGATGACTTCATTGATCTAGATGTGAATCCCTTCATGATCCAGGTGGAGCAATCTTGAAAGGTCTTCCCTAACTACTTTAATAGCGTGAGTGTCAAACGAAAGAGTTACTGTCAACCTGGGTTCCCCAAGATCCTGGTAAAACTCTTCTGTGTAGCGGTGAATTGCCACCTATATGGTAACTAGGGGTAACCTTGTTTTTCCCCAAAGGAATTATGACTGCATTTTTGGCGTTTAACTTTAGGCCATGGCTCTGGCACCAGTTATCCGTCTCTATGAGACCCTTCCTGAAAAGATATCTGTGTCAGATGGGTTTTCAACTATGGTTGCCCAGTTTGCAGTCATCCTGCAAACTTTGTCAGCCATAATCCTCCTGTGTTTTGCTTGTACTTCTGAAAAAGTAGATGCCGAGAACAAAGAGTGGGCCCAGGACCCAGAGCCCTGTGGGACTTCTACACTTGCTGACGAGCAGGCTTGAGGTCTGACATGGCCAGCCTTACTCTGACCCTGTGGGTTCTTGTCACTTAGCCAGTTTGCAACCCATCTTATGGCCCATTATGGGTTTACGGTATTTAAAGCTGGTGAGTTTTTCAATGATACCTGAGTGGGGTATTGTGTCAAAAGCGCTTTGCCAGGTCAAAGAGTAGCAGGCTGTGTGGACTGCCTTTCCCTCATCAATGGCCTTGGTGACTGTTTTGAAAAAGTCTACCAAGTTTAAAAGAGCATGATCTGCCCTTGACAAAGCCATGACTGGGTTGGATCAATGTCTGCAAGTCCCCTATGTCTTTATTTATGAGTTCCATTATGATTCTCTCCACTTAGCTTTGCAGACCAGGCTTGTCAAGCTGATGGAGACGGTAGTTTCGAGAATTCGATTGGTGAGCACCTCCTTTGTGAAGTGAGGTACCGTTGCGTCTGCGCCATTCACTTGAGAGTGCATTATCCTGGTGAGGTGAAGATGGGTAAGCAGCTGGCTGTCCTAACCTTTCGCGGGTTTTATTTCCTCATTGAGTTAAGTGGAGCTTAAGACACACAACCGGGGACACCATCTGGTCCCATGGATGCTGTGTTTTTCGCCTTGGAGAGGGCAGTTCTCACCTGAGCATTTGAGATGTTTGGGGGGCTACAATCCTCTGGTATAGATATCTTACCTTTTTGGGGGGGGTTGCACTGAACCTGTCAAAGCCAAGTATGTTGGCAATGTCTGTAGGTTCAGTGATTTTTATCATTTTTGAACTAATTCTGGGCATATCTGGGAGTTTCCTCCCAGGTTTCTAACATAGCTAAAAAAGGCCTTATGATTGTCTTTTGTATCCTTAGGTGCCATAAATTTCTTGGAATAATGCAGTACCTTTTGAAAGTTTATTCTTCTTTTGTCCGATATATATTTGCCATTGAGGAAATACCTGATTAGGATAGAATCGTGCTGGTGTACAGTGTAAGAAGAGAATAATATAGTCTTGGTAACTAATGAGGCTTAAGACCTGGATAATAAGGACTTGGCTAACCATGAATGACACAGATGTACTGCCTTTGCAACAGTGAACCATTGCATACAATTAGCTGTTTCTGTCTGTAGTGACCATGTGAAAGGCCAAGCTCTAGCTTAATGGCTGGTCAGACAGTCCCCTTAGAGGTTGCCCATCTTTACTCTCCCTTGATGACCCTTTTTTCTGTTTAATACTTCAACTTCAGAACTGATAGAGTGGTTTTGAATGGGGAACAAGCAAATCTATCAGCAGCTTTGAAGTTTCTCTTGCAAAATAATTTTTTTAGTGGCCTTCACTTCTTGGCTCTGAACCCAACCAGCAAGAATGAAGGGCGAGATAGGACAACATAATATCATACATCTTTACTCCAGCCACTGATATGTAAAAGAACCCTTTCTTGACGGGTATATGGTTAGGTTTATTTGGCTTTTTCACTCTGAAGTCTGCAGATAAGGAGAGGCACAGCAAATATGTTGCTTTCTGCACTACAGCACACCTCCACCCTGAATGGCACATACCTCTCTCCATTAACCCCAACCCAGTCAGTGATCAAACAAACTGCAAATCAAGAAAAGAATTGACACCTTAACTGTTTACAAAGCTATATACTTACATGCTTCCCTGACTTAAATGTAACAGTTATACTAGCAGTGGATCTACTGGCCATCCATATACAATGGCATGTAGACAGGGTATTTATGACCTGCCAAGGCAGGTTCCCTTAAAATAACAGGCAGTACAAAAACAAAACCGCCATTTTACTTAATGCCATGGATAATCCCCTGCACACAGCTGGGATGAATCCCAAACTGGAAAATCAGCATGGTTAAAGCAGCTTGGAAGATGGTCAACAGAAAAGGAGCAAAAGGCAGAGTCTTGAAGTAACAAGCTACTGAAGGAGGCCCTTATTCCTAGAGTGCCCAAGCAAAAACAAAGGTGTGAACTAATGACAAGTGACAAAAGCAGAAATGCAAGCAATCAAAACATTACTGAAGGAGGTACTGAATGCAGTCACTCTTTTGACAGAGTGGACTCTGACCCATCACTTTCTAAAGAGTGGCGTGCCCCTGGATGGCAAAAGATATTGCATTTTTCAATCTGCTTAGAAAAAGCAAACTTACAAAATGTCAAGAAGAACCTGACCTCTCGGTGTCCATATTTTTGCCAATATTTGGTCTGTTCCTCATAGAAAGTTGGGTTTTTGAAATGAGTGATGAGAAAAAGGTCATGAGTTTAGTTCACGTTGAATTTCAATGCAGCAGAGGAAGGAATCATAAGTTAGCCAAGGGCAATTAAAATTGCCTTGCTTGCTTGCTGACACAAATGGGAACAGAAATGGATTGCAGGAGACCGGGGGTGGCAATTGTGAACCAGAGTATCCCTCGGTGACTCCCCCAAAAGGGGGATCAAGTGAAGTACTTATTGCACTTGTTGCTGAAGGGAGAGGCAAATAGTTTGCAGCAAGGTTGGCCCCAGCAGTTGGGGATCATATTCACTACTGTTTGATTGCTGGACCACCCATGAGGAATCAAAGTGGACTTGCTGAATCTGTCTACCAGCATGTTGATTTTCCCCAGTATGTGCATTGCAATAAGAAAGTGGTCTGAAGAGATCACCCATTCCCAGACCCTCATGGCCTCTCTGCACAATGTGTAGGAACGGGTTCCTCCTTTGTTTGTTGATGCACCAGACTACGTACATGTTGTCCATATGGACTGCAATAGTCCCTATAGGGAAAATATCCTGAAAGGCTTGCAATGTTAGGAGGACTGCTCTCATCTCCAAGACACTGATATGCAACTTGGTTTCCAAGGGGGACCACATCCTTGGACCGTCTTTCCCATGAAATGTCCCCTCACCCTAGTTGGGAAGCATATGTGGTCACTGTGGCTATTGGGGGAGTGAGAATGATCTGCACAGAAAGTGGTCACCTGACTGGATCCAACAGCAAACATGATGTTTGCAAACTGGAGTGAGTTTACAGGAAATGAGATAGGCTGGTAAAGAATGGACCACTGAACCACCAATATCCATTGAAGGATTTACAAAGAATCTTGTTAGAACAACTAGGAGAATGGCGGCTGACATTGACCCAAGAGCTTTTAACACTAGTTTTGATGGAGAGGACGGGCAAGATAGTAAGTGCTGCACTTGATTTCTCAATGATGTGATGCAATGAAGAGGCAATGATGCCACTTGAGTCATAGTATCCAGGTGAGTTCCTATAAATTCCAGAGACTGTACAAGAGTCAGCTTTGCTATGGCAAGATTCATTGTAATGCTTAGGGAGTTGGAGATCTGAAGCAAATAATCATTGGCTTGTAGAAGTTGACTCCTGGTTGAGGCAATGAGGAGCCAATTGTTGACACAGGGAAATACCTGGAAGTGAGCTGACACAACTGCCATGCATTTAGTGAACTCCTTGGGGACTGTAGTAAATCCAAAGGGCAGTGCTCTGAATTAGTAGTGATTGGCTCCCAGCCAAAAGTGCAGGTGTGTCCCGGAGTGCCTGCCTATTATGATGTGATCATATGCATCCTGGAGATCTATAGAGCACATCCAATCATCCTTGCGCAGTAGGGGCAGGATGGACTGAAGTGTAATCATTCAGAACTTTGACTTCTTTGCATACAGATTCAAAATTGCTTAGATCCAGAATTGGTCTCCGGTCCCGTTTTCTTTGGCACTAAAAAGAAACAGGAGTAAGTTCTAAATCCTATCTGTTTGGGTGGGACCTCCTGGATGACTCTCTTTGGAGCAGCTTTTGAATTTCTTGAGCTGCGTGTTCCCTCTGACTGGGTGTGACATCGGGGAGTTTCTTCCTTTGGCCAGGAGGTGGAAGGGAAAAGGGTATGTAGTAACCTCTGGATACGATTCTAAGCACCCATGCATTTCTTGTAATATTTGTCCACGCATTCAAGTGGAAGGAAAAATGACCGATTGCCTCTAGAGATGGACAGTCAGGCAAGTCTCTTCAGAAGTGCTAACAGGGCCTATTAGACAAGGAATCTCTGAAGCCGTGGTTCTGCAGACCTCCTCTGCCTCTGGGGCAACGTCTGCCATTGAAACCTCCCTCCTCTGCCTCTGGAGGAAGTACCTCCACACAAGTCCTGAAAAGGTCCATGAAATTTCCAGAACCATGTTTTCTTACCACCTCTCTGGTTCCTAGAGAATGAACTTTGAGGGGTAGAAAACTTGATTCCAATGGCAGACAGGGTCTTTCCCTCCTGCTCGCTACATGCGAGTGTGTCTTTCACTGATGGCCCAAATAAGGAGGAGCCATCAAAAGGGACGTTGACAAAAGATGCCTTAACGGGTTCCACAAAGTCACACAACCTCATCCAGGCACGTCTCCTAATGGCTATGCCAGAACCAGCTGTTTGTGAGCCACCCGTCACTGTATGGTAGATCAGCCTGCTCGATGAATTGGCAATAGACTTAAGAGTAGCCAGTTGAGGAGAAACCTTCTCGAGATCCTCCACCGACATGGATTCAAAGAAAGTTCGAAAGCTCCTCGATGATGAGTAAAATGTGCCATGTAATTTAACTACCAAAGTGCGAATGTGGCTGAGGCATAAATGCACTTTCCAAATCTGGCCATCGCTCCAGACTCCCTGTTAGGTGGATAGACAGAGGAGCTTTGTTCCGCTAGTTCCTCCTTAGTGGCTACCGCCACAACTACAGCATCAACTGGGATTCCCTTGCTCCAGTGAGGTCTATCTGATTGGGGAACTAAGAACTTGGGAACCTCACTAAAAAGGCAGCACAGCAGAAGAAAACAAAATGAAATAAACCAGTACTGGAAAATGCAGCTCAGTCAAACAAGTTGAATCAAGGTAAAACCATTTATTGTAAGCGCTTTTGTTTAGAACAATCTCCAAACTTCCTCATACAGAAGTATTTTAAAAAAACACACCCAGTTTATACATGACATCAGCAAATTCAAAACTTTAAGACTAATGAGACACTAGAATAATGCCCTAAGGATTTTAACCATTTTTTATGCTGGAAAAAATATATGTATATACATGCATATATATCTCTGTGCTGTAACAACTTTTTACTAAACGGACAGGAATATTACCAGTCATAAACCTTTAACTTTAGTAAACTGGAAATGGAAATTGGGTCATTTAAACCAGGGGAAAGCTTGCATTTAAAAACACTTGCCACTTGGTTTCTTTTTGCTCTGAAAATACTTTCCAGGGACCCCCTTAGAATCCCTTTTATCCTGATGCACCACTACAAATTTAAAAATGTAAAAACATGATCTTAAAGCATCTTAAGATGTCTAAATAGTGCATTGGATTCTTTCTCGGTTGAAACCTCATAAAAATGCTCATAAATTCTTTGAGCTAGGATGCGCTGGGTTTTATTCACATAGAAAGCAGGACACTAAGCAAAATGGAATGTAAACCACAGTGTGTGTGGCAGCTGTAACTTCCCCTTACAGAAATTATCTTGTTAGTTACTTTAATTTGTGAACCAGATAATACATAACAACACCGATTACACATACCACATGGGGTCATTTTACCACTTTCACCAAGCTGTTTCTCTCTTTCCAAAAAGTTTTTTATGTTGGGACCCCCTCCTATATACAATATTAGGTCATTGCCCCAATAAGTCCACCATATCATCATTTTTAATGATGTTCCAATTTTTATTTAGTATGTCAGAAATTATATAGCTGTTACTACTATAGGTGGTAACAAAAGGACAAATCACACTCTTGGAATTGTTGACATTCAGTGGATTGTTACTAACCATTTACCCTTGTTCATTACCATCTCCAGATTCACTGACATTTGCAATAGAATACCGGTTGTAATAAGAGACCATACGTGTATCAGACATAGACACAATGTTAGTGGACAATAATGGAACATATACACCACTCTCCCGTTTATTGATAACTTCCTCCTGCACTCTGGACAAAAGATGTTGAGGGTACCCCCATTCAAAAACAGGTTGGCAATATAAGCACATTCACTCACAAAATCACTGTGTTCAGATACCATACATGCTGCCCTCACCATAGGTTGATACTATGCTATTGGCCCTACGGCATGTACAAGCCTAGCCATAACAATTCCCTGGCTATTTCTTCCCACAATATTTACTTCCCTGGACCCCTGTCTAGCAGGGCGACTGACATGATCCCCGGGGTAAATTTCCTATCTCCCATCCAGTCGTCAAGGTTCCTTTTGAAGAGGGCCAAGGAGGCGCTCTGCTTGACATGTATGGGTAGTCTATTCCAGAGTATGGGGAGTCTCTGGGTCAGGAACCAATCCCTCCAGCATTATTCATTGTGATGACAAGGTCTAGGTCCCTGGAGCGTGTGGCTCTGATGGATTGGGATTTCTTTAAGTGTAGCATGTCCAACAGCTCTGGGTTTGACATGGCCTTGTACATTAAGCAGAGACTGCCTCTGAGTACACAATATGTGACAGAGTGTAGCTGGAGTTGTTTTAGTCTGTCAGCATAGGGCATCTGCTTTAGGCCTGTGATTCTTTTAGTGAGGTGTTTCTGCTGCCTTTCTATCTGTCCCTTAACTACATCCCACTTAACAAAGGGGTGACTGCTACTACAAAAATGCAGGTAGTTGTTGGAAAAGGTAGTCCCTTCTGTGTAGGGTATTATTCTACTGTTTCATTGGTCTAAAAGTTTTGAATTTGCTGATGTCATGTATAAATTGGGTGTATTTTTTAAAATAATTTTGTCTGAGGAAGTTTGGAGATTGTTCTAAATGAAAGCGCTTGAGATAAAACCATTTATTGTGTTTCAACTTGCTTGACCTGAGCTGCATTATCCAGTATTGGTTTATTCCATTTTGTTTCCTTCTGCTGTGCTGCCTTTTTAGTAAAGTTCCTGGTTTGTTGGTGTTTGAACTAAGAACTTACATGGGCTCAACAGTGTCAGATTCCTTCCATGTCCGGAAGGAAACCAGTTCAATAAGTTAATCCGGGGAGTTACCCAAGACTTAGATGAGCCGGTCTCAAAAACCTCCAGGAACAATTCCCCAGAAGAAGGGGTTTGGAAGGACCAGCTACCTTTTTGTTTGAGGATTTCCAGGATGTCTCCAAAGGAGACAGTCAGGTGGCGATCTGGGAGATCCTTTCCCCTCATTAAAATCAGTGTCTTCTGTGAGAGGCTCCACAGGGGAGTCTATGTGCCTTCTCTTACATGTTTCTCTTCTGTGGTACCTCCTCCACGGAATGTCCTAGACAGGTGTCGGAAGAAAGGGGGAATCCTGCTGGGGAACATTTGTGAAGGCTTCCCTGAGCTAGCTGACCTTGAAGAGCAGAAATGATGGGCTCAGAGCTCGAATCCGATAAGGAGCAAAGATAGGATCAGAGACTAGACAGGATAGCTCTCTATGCAAAGAGAAAGCTCTTTCTCTACCTGGAAGGCTGGAAAAGCCAGGGAAACCCCTCTCCCCCTTCCTTGGAGCCAAAGAAGGGAGGTCAGGGGCCAACCCTGGATGCGAGCCTTCTGGAGAGAATCAGATTTGAGCTGTCTAGGGCTGAGGCACTGAGGGGAAGGGAAGGATCTGACAAAGCAGGAACCGATCCAAACCTTTCGGACCAGGCACAAACATGTTTAACCAGAGACCTGCTTTGGTCTGAGGGTATCGAAGCAGGACTGGTCAGGAACACCATCAGAGTCGAGGAAGGGAGCTTCCTCGGATCAGATACCAAACCTATCAGGGATCTTGGATCCTGGGACTCCAAAACCACAGGTAGCTCAGAGAAGGCGAAAGTATCTGTTGGGCAGGTGTGCTCATGGATTCAAAAGGGGACAGTGCTGGCAAGACCCCCACATCTGGATCTGAGCCCTAAGGAATCTCCGCATCATCCTGTCCATGTTTGCTTCTGTCAAATTCCTTGAAGGCCCAGATGATGATGTAGACGCTGGCGTAGAGTGCTTTGCTGGCATTTGAAATAACTGGGAAGGCAGAGCCGGAGGCACTGGCTTCAACAGAAATTCTAGTATACAGCCTCTACTCATCAGATCCAACTGTCTGGGATCCGAAAAAAGAGGTGGATGGAAGGGGAGAACCGGTAGCAGGGGCTGAGCCATTCTGATCAGAGGGCAGCTCAATAAGCCTCAGATCAGACTGAGTCAGATCGGATCACAACGTTTCAAATGATTCAGAGGACATTTTTGAAGATTTGTAATAGTGTCTTTTCCTCGGCTCCAAAACTACTTGAGATTGTTTTGAGGTGGATTTGAGCCCCAGCAGGAAGTAAACCTTTCAGGATCAGCTTGTTTCTATGATTAGAGACTGCCCTCGGATTAAAAGTGGCACAGATAGTGCATGGTGAATCCAGATGGGCCACTCCTAGACAGTATACACACTTCTTGCGGGCATCACAATTACGAATCTTATACCCACAAGAAATGCACTTCTTAAAACCTGTAGGTTTTTCTGACACAGGTTTCTCAGACCTGGTAGGCAGCAGAGAGACAGCAAACCCTGTAGAGGAAGAAAAAGGGTTTTTGAATAATATGAAGTTTAACCAGCAAGGTTAAAATTTAAACTTCAGTAATTTTAACCTGAAAAGGAAAGAAATTGTTTTCCATTAAAGAGTAGACACATAAATTTAGAAAGAAAACTGGGGAAAAATAGAGTACCAACCAAGTACCACGAGTGGTACGAGAGATGGTACAGAAACAGCAAAAGGGAAAAAAAACCCTAATAAAACAAATAGGAGGAAAAGGCGCCTCAAAAGTAACTTCCACAAAAATCAAACAAAGCACTTGGAGCCACCAAAGTCCACGAACTTCGACTTTATTAACAAAACCACGTACACAAAAAAACACAACTTGTTCACCGTGTTTTTTGTCAACAATGTAACTTCCTCAGCAAACACACATCATTAAACACATCCCCTTATACATAAACTAATCCCACACAATTATTTAATCACTTTGAAACTTGTAATAACTAATTCATTCAACAATTAATCACAAAGGAAGCATTTAAAAAGACTTTCTTAAATTTTTTTACAACAATCTTACATAGTAATAAAATATAATTCAGCCTACTATAAAATACATAAATGACATAAAAATACTATCCTCCTATAAAATGCATAAATATAAAAATTCATAAAAAAACGACTAATAGAAACATTTTTGAACATCTCTGCGACAAACAATACAAGATCCCCATCATGTGGTAATCAAACTTATTGCACCCAACACATTTTTAATTTACTACTAACAAGATATTCCTTTAAGACATATACTGACATTTTGTACATACAAAATTTTTCCTAAAAATTTAATTAAAAACCACAACCATTTTTCACAATCTTGCAGCTTAGTTTTAAAACAGGTACCATAGAAACATGTTCATTTAACCCTGGTATCCCTGCAAACCTCAAGAGCCAATTGTCAGTATATTTCCCTATTTTTATAACCCTAATGCCTGCAAACCGTTAAGGAAGGACGTAAAAGGTGGAAAGTTTAAAAGCAGCTGAAAGGAAAAAAATTGTACTATAACAGAGAAAAGGTTAAAAAAAAAGTTCAAAAGAGACACTCATGCTCGGAACTGGATCGTCGGCAAATGGGATCTGAAGATTTGGAGACAGAATAGAGCATTATACGTAGAGGGAAGATCTCGAGAATTGGATCCAAAGGCTTGTATAAGTGACTTGAGTTGGATCAGAGGATCGGATCTTAAACCCATTCTTGAGGAAGAATGAAAAGGACATCAGATCATTAGAGTTGCACCACTGGTTACAATGCAGGAATTATCTGAATATGAACGCCAAACAGCTCAAACTTTTAAACAAATCTTACTCTTTAAGCAAATAAATCTGCATTATTTTAACAAATCCATATTGCAGCTGTGCATTCACACTGAATTTTTTCATAATGCCAAGCCTCAAACAAGTCAAAAGACACAAGATCATCACAACACCTGTAATATCAACTACCTGGAATTGAATGTTGTATTTCTGTTCAGGCACTCCCATGTTCACATTTTCAAAGGAAAAGTTTTTTCACAATGACCAAATTAATAAACAATGCAGCATCAAATGCTTTAATTCACTGTCCAGTTTAAGTGTTTCAAATGTGTGTGCGGATATTACATATGTTAGTGTGTAGTTTGATTACCATACTTAAATTATATACATTGTTTCCTAAGAATTCCAGCTGATTACTTGATTGTACCTTTTCTGTTTGGTCAATTTTAATCATATGCACTTTGAAGAAAACTGCTTTTCACTAGAACTAATCTGATTACTTAACAAAAATACAATAATCTACTAGATTTGAAGTTGAGATGTGGAACAGTTTGTTCTAACAAAGAATAGCAGGACAGACTGGATAGAAACAGAGTACTGCCTTTCAAGAGGTGTTCCCTTATGCCTCTAAAGCTATTTTTCCTGTGAAACAGACCAACTTAAACTGCTTGTGAACACTGCCAACTGCCTGATGCAGGAGTTCAGCTAAATACAACTTTTACTGCAGTGAATGAACTGTTTGTATGCAGTCTTCTCTTTTCCTGGAAGCAAACAGATGCTTTTTTCATATAATTTATTATGCTAGGGAATCCTCCTTCATGGGTCAGAACTGGGTTCATTCTCTCTACCAATCACAATATTGCACTTTTTCTCTGAAGCTGCCTTGCTTTAGATAGTGCAAGCTTGGTGTGTGTGCGTGTGTAAATACATACACACACACATATATATATATATATATATATATATATATATATATATATATATACATACACATATATATATATGTGTGTGTGTGTATATACACATACATAGACACATTCTCTCTCTCTCTCTCTCTATATATATATATATATATATATATATATATACATATATATATATTTATACATATGTATACATACACACAGAATGCAACAACTATGGATGATGGATTCTTTACAAGTCCAGTAATTAATGTTTGGATTCCTGAAATAACTATCAGCTGGTCTGTTAAAATGCTACATAAAATACAACAACAACAAAATAAAAACACATTGTCAGTGAGGTACTACACATATCTGATGTGCATCCAAAAGGCAAGTATTGCTAAATAAGGAGTTTATTATAATAAATATTTCAACTTAATACACGTTCATCGAATTGGGGAAAGGGATGGCCTCTTAAAGCAGCTCTTGTTTAATGATTCATTCAGACACTGCCCTCTTGTGGCAGTTGGCTACAATTCTTGTAGCAATTTTTTTCTCAGGGGCATAAGTAGTCCAACATCCCACAGATTTCCAATAACTGATAGCAAACAACCTTTCTGCAACTCAAGTGATAAACACATGAGAGCGAGAAAGAGAGAGACAGACACGCACACGTGTTTGCGCACAGAATGCATTTGTTCAGATTAAAACGGCTCCTGTAAAATAAACATCTTTAATTCTTCACATCCAGGAATTTGTTTACTCTGAGGATCAGTCTCCATGGACCATCTTTCTTTTGAGCCAAAAACAGGCTCCAATAGAAAACTTTTTTTTGCTTCCTGCTGTTTTAGAAGTTCTTCCATCACCCTTATGGATAACTGCCATTCCACTATTTCCAACACCAGCCCTAGCTGGTCTTCTGCACTGGGGAAATCTCCATGAAGGGATGTTTGAAAAACTCTATCCAGTAACCTTCACCAATAATGGACCTTACTCACTTCATTAAATTGGGTGGACCGTCATCATTTGCATATGGACAAGGACAGTCTGTTACCAAATGAGGAAAAGGGGAGGAGGTAGCCAGTACTGCCTAGGAATTTTCTGCGTAGAAAGGGAGTTGTCAAAGATCTAGTTCTACTTGTATTTATCCGTCTGGCCTATCCTTATCTGCCTCCAATAAAGGGGCCAAGATTTACTGGGATAACTGGAGTCCTACTCTGGAATAGGGAGATGACACCACCTTTGTTTGATCATCTCCATTGTTTTATGATGATCTTCCAAATGCTTAAAAAACATCTATTATTTGGAGGGAGGGGACATACAAAAGTTATCCATTCACATCTTCATGTAAGAGGGGCAAGGCTGACAAGAATCAGCTCTGCTGGCTGGAGTCCAATATACAATACAAACACCTTATGGCGTACTGACCTATACTGAAAACAGCCTCTCTAGGCACTGAAATGTTTACTGCCTCCAAGACATCTGAAATTGTTTCTGATTTACTTTAATCTTTTTCTTTAGAACTCTACCATGCAAGTATGGCAGTTGATTGGCCTGAATACTGAAGTGACCAAGATGTCTGCCTTCACACCAAACCAAACCAGAATCTTATGTTTATCAATGAAAGTTAACACCAGGGACCAACTTTGGTTCATTGCAAGTTTCCATAAAAGCCACCACCAGATCCACCATAGGATTTTTGTGGAAAGATTTATATTCCTCTGAACTCTGCAGAAGTTGTCTGGCTTTCTGGAAGCAGATGGCTGAGGGTCAGGATTCAAAAATACAGACTCAAATGCATCTTTCAATGCTGTCAGTACTGGTGAATAGCTAATATGAGCTTCCCTGCTAGCACTAAGCATCTCTTCAGGGATGCAAAAATCTCCCTTCCTCCCTAGTTGAAATGCTCCCTCAACAAATTCATGGCATCTCCAAAAAAGGTACCCTCCCAAAGTGAGTCAGAGGAGATATAAACCAAGGGAGTAATACTTTGGGAAGAATAAACTAACTCCTCTTCTTGATGAGTCAGGTGGCAGAGAAAGTACACTTTCTCTTAGGTGAAAGAGGAATTTCTGACATGGACACTTATACTGGTGGAAGGATAACCAACTGTCATTCTAACATATATTCTTTCATACATTTTTACAATCAAACTATACAGCTTGTGGCAAAGGAGGGTGTAACAACAAAGGGGAAAGATACAGGAACCATCTCCTATCAAGGAGTAGAAACAGTCATCCCACCTTGAATGGAAAGCCTATAAAATTACTTTGAGAGTAGTCTACCAATACTGTGGTATCACTCTAGCAAATCTTACCATTTTCAGTGGTGCTTAGGACCCAGCTTCCAGCCCAGACGCTAACATGGATTTCTGAAAGGCCTGTGAAACAGCAAGGGTGTCTGTAGTTAATGAAAAGAATCTGCCATCTGCCTGTAGTAAAGTCAAGACATGAGGGGACTACTCTGCATTTTAGTCAGGCTGGGATGGCATGAGAAACTTCATCTCAAGGCTCAGACATGCATAGGCCTCTGTAGAGCTTGAGAGGGGCTTACAATGACCTCTTGCGTACTAGAATAGGGCCCCAAAAATAGAGTTTTGAGGGTTTGACCATTTTCCTCTTTTGTGCTGAAATACTAGAGAGCTCCAAGTTTAAAATTGCTGTTTGTTGCTGTTTGACTACATTGATTTTTGGATTTTCAACATTTAATATTTGGACATTTCTATTACTTTTTTATTTTAGTATTACATTTTGTTGTATTTTAAAATTTTATTGCAAAGTTTTTTTATTCTTGAAGTCTCAAAGGTTTTTGGCTATGGTCAGTGAGCAAACATTCCTTTTGTATTCACTGAATAGGAATTAGATCTGGCTAATTAGTGGGAGAAGCGGATAAATAGTTTCCATATTTAAGGTGTTCACCTACATTCCTCTTCAACTACAAGAGCTCTGAGTTTAAAACTGCTGTTTGACTGCACTGATTTTTGGATTTTTCCCCACTCACCTACCCAACTCTTGTTGTGCTTGTGTCTGTTTAACTGCCAGCCTCTGCTATAAATTAGAGTTTGCAAGTCACTTCCAATGCTATTTCTACCGGACACTAACAGCTCAAACTGACAAGGCACTCCCATTAGACTCAAAGATAGAGTTAGCCTCTGTTTCATACAACCCCATTTCAAGTAGTGCACACTGCAATATTTAGTGTGCTATCTGATTTGTGTAATGTTCTTTTCTCTGTTTTCCTTGTTTTAACCAAAAGTCAACTGTTTGCATTTTCAATTTGGTCTGGGACATTTGTCTTGTAGTACCTCTCACAGTAGTGGGAGAATTGTGAGTTGTTGCAGGTCCTGAGCCTCATTTATTTAATTTCTACTGATTATTGTTCGTTTGTATTTTACGTGGTCTGTGGGCTTTAGTCTTGTAGTATAACTCACAATAGTGAGAGTATTGTGAACTTCTGCAGGATTGCAGCCTCATTCATTACATTTCTAATGCATTTTTTTCCTGCTGGCATTCTGCTTGGTCTGGGGACCTTAGTCTATTCTTGTTGTAAAACTCACAGTACTGAGAGCATTGTTAATTGCTGCAGTATCTGAACATTATATATACTCTTTTATAGGAGATTACTAGGCTAGCGGCCCCATAGCCTTTACAAGCCTAGCCATGTTAATCCCAAGCATCCTCATTTGTTCTTTTTGGGTATTTATGAACATAGCAGGTGTGTGATCAGTACTGACGACCCCTGTCCATGATGGACATGGGTGCCACCCCAGAGGTGAATTTGCAGTCTCCCATCTAATTGTCTAGGCTGTGTTTAAATAGAATCAATAAGGAGCTCTGTTTTAAGTGCACTGGAACTGTATTCCACAGCAGCAGCATTCTCTGGTAGACATATCTGTCTCTCCTACATGTTCTGTTATTGTTACAAGCTACGTGGAAATCCATAGAGCAAGCGACTCTTGTGTCATTTGACTTAAGGATGTGCAGCACTTCCATTAGGAGAGGGTTGGAGACTGCCCTATAGACCAGGCACAAATCACCTCTCAGCAGCCTATAAGATACAGAGTAAAGTGACGGGGCTTTCAGCCAGTCCATGTAGGGCATGGTCATGGCTTAGAGACCCTGCATTTTCTTAGTGAGAAACCTCTGAGTTCTCTTTCCAGCTGCTGCAGGCGTCCGGGTGAGGTATGTGCAAAAAGGTGCATTATACTCTATTAGTAGTCTGATGAGGGTCGAGTACAGTGGAGTTGCAAAATCTCGTGACCTAGATACTATGCCCTTGCCTATGAGGTGCACAACTTAGAAGGCTTTCCTTACCACTGTGGAAACTTGGTGGTCAAAGTTCAGATTGCTATCAACCTGTGTTCCCAAGACTCGCACCACTGGATTTGAACTCAGGGAGGTGCTGTCAGTATTGTAATTTGTAAGGAAATCCGCTTTGCCAGAGGGAATACTACTGCATTTTTTTGCATTTAGTTTTAGATAATGGCTTTGGCAATCATTTTTGTGTTAGCTCTTCTTGTAATATGTTGACATTGTTGGGGGACTCTATGACTTCTCTCAATTTGCAATCAGCAAACTTGGTAAGCCAAAGGCCATCTACTACGGCCTGGACTTGTGAGAAATAGATGCCAAACAGTAAAGGGCCCAGCACAGACCCATGTGGTACTCCACTGGGGACAGGTCTACTGGTGGAGGTGCAGTCCCCAATTTTGACAATGTGTGTTCAGTCAGTGACCCAAATGGCTACCCATCTAGTAACGCAAGAGTTAATCCCTATCTGGGAGAGTTTCGCAAAAATGCCAGAGTGGAGAATTATGTTGAAAGCCTTGGCAAGGTCGAGACAGGCAGTGTGCACTGTCTTACCTTCGTCCATGGCTTTGGTGACACTCTCTAAGAAGTCCACCAAGTTTAATAAGCATGATCTACTCTTAGTGCCAAACTGGGTTGGGTCCAGAGTTTGGAGGTCACCTATGTCCTTTGTTGATACAGCCCATGATAATACTTTAAATGGCCTTGCACAAGAGGCTGGTTAGACTTATGGATCTGTAGTTCCCAGGAACAGCTGATGACCCAGGGTAATTACTGTTGCTGTTCTCCATTCTGCTGGAATATAGCCAGTTCTCAAGCTATGATTAAAGAGAATGCCAAGTGGGTCTGCTAGGTCTCGTTTTAGATTGTTTAGTAAACAACCTGGGATATTATCTGGTCCCACTGAGGCTGTGTTTTTGGCATTTGCGCTGGTGTCAGGTATGGTTTGGGATATAGTAGGTGGGGATAGGGGGTTGAAGTTTGCGCTGAATCTGTCAGCTAGCAGGTTGACGATATCTTCTGGTGTAGTTTGAGTGATACCATCTACAACCAGTTTGGCACATAACTGGGCATTCCCTTTTAGACTTTAGATGTAGTTAAAGAATGACTTATCCTTGGCTAGGGATGCAATTTTAGTTTCATAATTTGCTTTAGAAGACTTTACAAGATGTCTGATTTTAGGCTTAGGAGGGTTATCTTCCTTTGCAGAATGATATCCATCTTGCTTTTGGACAACAGTTTGTTCCTCTTGTTATTTAATCTGTTTATACTTGAAGTCCACCATGGTGGGTTGTTTTTACAGGAAGACCTGGTTTTGATCCGGGCAGGTACAGCAGAGTTTACACAGTCGATTAAATGTTTGCACAGGGCATTTGCGTACACTTCTGCACAGTGATCATTGATGTCTGCGACTGTGGGTGGTATGAAGCTTTTTATACCATCTCTTTCTAGGCTGTGATTAGCTTTAGGAAAGTTTACACAACCGTGTGGCTTGATGGGTTGGTGCACTGTTCTTCAGAAGAAATAGTCTTGGGTTCAAACTATGGTGCAAGTGTAATTTTTTTGGAGGGAGGTTAGCATAATGATTACGGTATTTACCTTACAGACACAAGGTACAGGGTTTGATTCTCACACGGGGTAAATGGCTAGGCTTAAAATTGCCCACAAAGGCAGTTAGCTTACTACTAATCTATGAACCCTAACCTTACATAATCTTATCAGATCTGTGTGGTGTGATGGGTTAATGCAGTGGGCTGTAGGTGAGAGGGGCCAGAGTTCAAAACTTGGCAGAGGTGTTCATTTGGTTTGGCACCTATGTCTCTAATGGACACAGGTAACCTGTAAATAATTCATCTCCCAGGCCCATGCTTACAATTATTAAGGGTCAAAAGAATATAAAGTGAACCAAAGATAAAGTGGAACCAGCAAACAGAAAAGTCCAAAGCATCAAACAAAAGCAAGTTCCACAGCGCTATAACAAAAATCTTTTATTAAAACAAAGCTTTCAGACAAATAGTCCTTCAGTGTTAGATAAAATTCTAATCAGGACATCACATCCTTTATACTTAAAATACAATGAAACATATGACACAGCCTACCTATCATGAATCAAACTTAATAAAATAATTAAAAGAACAGCAATTGAATGGGTTTTTCATCAAAAGATCTCAAAGAAATATGCTACATTTCAATAAGTCAGAAACTTTCAGATTGATGACTGCTGAATAACTTAGTAGACACATATTACACTTGCAAATGCCTCATATAAATACATATAAATAGAGCTATATAAAAAAGCAGTATTAATATACATTTTTTTCTTCTTTTCTGTAAATGTTGTTGTCTTTCGGCTATTCCTGGTTAGGGGTCGCCACAGCGGAACTCCGGTCTGCTAATGATTGGCAGTAGATTTTCATGAATGCCGTGGTGCCAGCTCGACGTCCAACCTTCAACGAAGGCATGCCCATTTACGCATGTCTTCGAGCACCCAACGCAAGAGGGAGGACATGCAGACTCCACACAGAAGGCACTCCCTGCACTCCTATTAAACATATTCAATCACAATTTATCAAAGTTATTGATGGACATAGCATGTTCATGTTCTGACTATAATTTCATTATAACGTTTATATGCATATCCACTTAAACATTTATTGTAATACTTATTATCAGTACTAACAAAAGCAATCATTTATTTTACTTGTTGTTGTTTCTTCTTCAAAATAGGTTTAATTGCAACTTGTTTATTCAAGCCAGGATACGTGTCAGCATTTAAATGAATGTTCCACTCATATTTCCCTTGTATCCAATCTGTTTACCATACCTCCACGTCTGATGTTAGTAGCAAGGGTATTCGTTTAAATGCTGACACATACCCTGGCTTGATTAAACAAGTTACAATTATACCTATTTTGAAGAAGAAACAACAACAAGTAAAATAAATGATTGCTATTGTTAGTACTGATAATAAGTTTTACAATAAATGTTTAAGTGGATATGCATATAAACGTTATAATGAAATTATAGTCAGAACATGAACATACTATGTCCATCATTAACTTTGATAAATTGTGAATGAATATGTTTAATTATAAGCATATATTTACAGAAAAGAAAAAAATGTACATTAATACTGCTTTTTGAAATAGCTGTATCTATATGTATTTATATGGGGCATTTGCAAGTGTAATATTTGTCTACTAAGTTATTCAGCAGTCAGCAATCTCAAAGTTTCTGACTTATTCAAATGTAGCATATTTCTTTAAGATCTTTTGATGAAAAACCCATTCAACTGCTGTTCTTTTAATTATTTTATTAAGTTTGATTCATGATAGGTAGGCTGTGTCATATGTTTCAGTGTATTTTGGATGTGATGTCCTGATTAGAATTTTATCTAGCAGTGAAGAACTACTTGTCTGAAAGCTTTGTTTTAATAAAAGTTTTTTGGTATAGCGCTGTGGAACTTGCTTTTGCTTGGTGCTTTACACTTATCAAGGGTATCAGAACTTGTCGGAGATTTGGGATGCATGGCTAGGCTTAAAAAGGCCTTTGTGGTCATTAGCCTAGTAAACACCTATGAACAATTTTATTCCTGTGAGTGTGTCAGTTCCAGTAGTTACGTCAAATGAGACTGACCTGTGGTCTGACCTAACCAGGGAGGGCATGAAGCATGGGGAAGTACAGTGACCCTCCATGTTCTATGTCTAGAACATTACAGCCTCTAGTGGGGGTGCAGACTATCTGGTCCAGGACATTTGTGTTAAAGTCCAGGAACCCCTGGGCAAGCATGAAGGATAGTGTTAGTAAATGAGAGTAAGGCAGTGGTGGTGCTATGGTTTGGTCGGAAACCATGCTGAGTATTGGAAAGGAGGTTGTTAGTAAGGAGGTAGTCAGACCTGAGAGTGTATGCATCTCTCTAGTATTTTGGAGAGTGGAGAGAGAATAGCTATGGGGCGGTAATAAGCCTTGCGTTTGCGTGGCTTTGCTCTCAGTTTATCGGAGCTGCTCACTCAACATTTACAGAATTTAGCCAGAGGTCTGCAGTGCATTTGCACTGAAACCCGAGCATCCACTGAAGGAAAAAAAGGGGGAAAAAATGAAAAATAAGTATATTTCAAGCCAGCGCTGCACTGTAACTGTATTTAATTGAATTACTGCTTCATTTTTGGTGTTTGTGACGAAGTCAAGCTAGCCCACTTCCTTCCCAAATACCACATTCAAATCCTGCCACAATGGATGGGGAGTTTCCCATCATTTCTCATGCCAGCTTGATTGATAGGGGCATCATCAGTCCTAAACCAAGCTAACACCCTATATGAGAGATGCAAATACACTGTCAATTCTCTCACATAAAAAACAAACTAGACATCAGATTGTCAGTACATACTTCATCTCTCAGGCGAACCTCACCCCTCTCACAAAATAAGGTCAGGACACAAATCCACATATGTGGAGGTGCTCACTAAAAGCCTACCAAAAGAACAGAGACCTCCCACACTCACCACTAAGCAAAAAAGAAACTACTATACATAACAAAGGCAAAATACATCAAATGTCTTGGTCATAGGCCCCACACCAGACTAGACAAGGAGAAGGTTAAGATCAGTTGCCTATTAAGTGCCAGGATCCGACAAATCACACATGCACTCAAGTACCATTATGACTCTGTCATAGTCCATGTTGGAGTGAATGATTTGTGACCTACCTCTCTGGACTATATGAATTGAGATATGAAAGAAATCTGTCTCAGACAGATATGTCCCTTGCCCTAAGCAGTATCCTACCCTCACCCAGGATGATGCCACAATATAAACAAAAAAAAAATGTTTAACCAACAGTTGGCTCAGCTTCTGGGGTCCCCCCCCAGGCTTTCGGATACTGGCAAAAGTTGTTGCCTCCCTCATCGTACCTTTAGGCAATGTCAAAACAACAAATTTTTCAGTGTAACAAAATCTAATTGAGGCAAACTCAGGGTCGTGCTGCTTAATGCTAGGAGTTTAAACATGAAACCGCAGTCCCTAGAAGCACTCCTCACCTTAGAGGATATTGATGTCTGTGCAGTTACTGAGACATGGTTCAAGGCCACTGAGAGCACCCCAACCATGCAAGGCTACAATGCCTGCCACACTCGGACCTCAAAATGAGTGTGAAGGAACCAAAGGTGGAGTCGTATCTATCTTCATTAAAACCAAGTACACTTCAAGACTGGTCAAACAGCATGACTCTCCTGAACTACTCCATGTCCAATTAACTATTGGGAAAGTACCATATCACGTCATTGCTAGCTATAGATCCCCCCACCATGAACCAGGATAAGCACACCTGCCTACCTTGATTTACTGGAATCTCTCTCCATACAGCCCAACACCTTAATCATCGGAGAGTTCAACTATCCCTCCATAAACACATAAAAACAATGGCCATCTCTCCTCTGCTACTTTCCTAGACCTATCTAAAGCATTTGACATGGTCCCACACAAACAACTTATCTCTGTCCTCAATAACCTATCCTTCTCACAATAAGTCACCAACTGGTTTCAGAGTTAACTGTCTGACCACCAACAATCCGTTGTATGGCAGAATGACATATCTCCCCAACTGCCTGTCTCCATAGGGGTTCCCCAAGGATCCATCCTTGGACCCCTACTCTTCTCTGTTTTCACAAATAATCTAGCCTCTGCCACCACACATGGCACATTCATACAATACGCAGATGACTTGACCATCATCTGCTCAGCCCAGTCCCTACCCAAACTGCAAAAAGTCACACAGGAAGCCTTTTCCTCTGTTGAAACTTGGTTATCCGATGCCCAATTAATACTCAACCTAAAAAAAACTAAACTACTCATCTTCCAACCCACCAAACATACTCAAAACAACTTTCACTTTAACATCACAGCAAGAGACACCACCACTATATATACCCAACTGAACACACCAAATTGCTAGGAGTGGAAACAAACTAAAATTTGACATTCACATATCCATGATCATAAAAAAAGTCCACAAAAAACTAGGAGCGTTATACAGAAATAAGCATCTTCTCACCAAAGCAGCAAAGATTTCCATAGCAAATTCCCACCTTATCTCCACCCTACATTATGCCTCTCCAATATATACCAACCTAAGGCAATGCAATCTAAACAAGCTAGAGACCTGCTACAACAAAATTGCCAAAATTCGCCACAGGGGCATCCTACCGTAGTCACCACTGTCTCTCACTTGCTGAACTGGGCTGGCTTGAACTCCCTCACCTCCTTCAATGGTATCAACTCTCACTCGCCCACAAACTAGTAAACCATCCACTAAATGTCCCATCCCTCCAGTATCTACTCCAACCCTATCGCACCACCAGACCACTAAGATCCAGCAACAAAAATCACTTGCAGATCACTAAAGCCAATAACTCTGCTGGTGAAGCACTATTCTCTTGCACCATAGCCAAATTATGGAACTCCCTCCTACCCACAATTACCTCCGTACCATCATGCACCCACTTCAAAACTTTACTAAAAGCGCACCTAAAAACATGCTGGCTATGCCCTTGCAACTTCCACTCTAATATCACCCACCCCATCCAACCACTACCTTTCTTTCCACTCCACTAATTACCCTGATTATAGCAAGCTCAGATGCTAATAAGCCTAGTACTTATACAGCAGGAACTTCTTATTTTAACATTTGTTAATGTCTGTTATGTACTTCACAGATAAAGATTCTAGTTGTCTACTGATGTACTATGTTCTTCATCTGTAAATATGTTGTAAATAATTGCTATGTAAATTGTTAATTGCTATGTAATCCAATGTAACTACTGTCTATTTTAACTGTGGAGCTTTTCTACCCGGGCCTCCGATGAAAATGGACCTACGTCCAGTCAGACACTCCTGGTCAACAAATATAAATAAATAAATAAATAAAATAAAGGCAACTTTAAACAGTTTTAACATAAAATACCAATGGTAAAGCCCCAAACTGAGCCTTTCTCCAGCAATTCCCAACTCAGATGGATCCTGGACTACACACTTCTGCCACAAGGGTGCAGGGAGGATTCTCTTAAAGGAAAACTCCATCCTCTCATACAGTTTAACTCGCTCTTTAGGTTTCTTTTCTCCCTACAATATGGTTCCAGCATTGTGTATTTTCCAGAAACCTGCTTGTACTTTTTAAAATTTTTATTTCCTTGCATTGCAGTCAAAGGAAGGGAAAGCCCACCTACTTTTTTTTTAAACTCAGCTTCTCATGTACTTTGCAGATAAATTCGTCTCCACCTGCATGACATATCATAGATACAGTTAAATCTGTAGTTTACCTTGTTAGGTACTGCTGTCAATCTTAGATGGGTAATTAATCCTGCTAATGTCAGGAGCACAGCAGCTGATATAGAAAAAGACAGAAAGATGTGGAACTGTTTCCACTGTTTTTATTGCAGAGGGGAGAAGAACTCAACACTCCCCTTTCATAGCAAAACAAAGCAATTTGATCAGTCAGGGGTTTAAAGGCAATTGTCAACTCTTTTGACAAATTTACATAAGCAGCAACACAGTATTGAAATGCAAAGCTTTAAATGTTATTTATAATAGTTTATATGTTAAGATAACTTACATGTAGTAGTATCAAAGATTTCTGTGACATTTAGAGAAAAGTCAGAAAATATTTTTTTCTTGTAAAACATCAATGCATTTACCATTTTTAAGCCTCCGCCCCACACACAGACCATAACTGCAGAAATAGTTAATTATTGTGTGTGGCAACCATATCAACTAGGTGTACTGATACTGTTCATAAAAAGATCTTTTATGCTTTTTTGTGACATCATTCCAGAGGGGGTTGCATATCTTGTACATGCAGATCCATTGTAAGAGATTCCCACTGACGTTGAGTCAGTCCTTGCATTGTCAGAAAGCAACCATAATATACTGCTGAATTTACTTTTACATTTACTATATGCCCTTGCATTAAAAACACTAAGAAAAGGAAATCAGAAGTACTTAATTGTGTTTAAGTGTGCGCATGCTCACACACACGTATGCTTTTGTACACATTTACTTTACACACATGCACATATACAGAAACACATACACACACACACACTATATATATATATATATATATATGTATATATATGTATGTATGTATGTATGTATGGGTTAGGGTATATGCAACGTGTGCATACAATTATTTATAATAAACAGTATAGTATAGTTATGCATCATTAATGCATACATTCTAGTAAATGTTGCTCGATTATTTACTTGGTCACTGTCACACATTGGCTGTGCTGCACATGCAGTCTTGGTCAATGTTTTTATGTCAGTCTTTTTCTTTGTATTGCTAAGTGCATTTAATTGTTATGATCTTTGCCAATGTAGCCTAAGTTGTGGCTGAAAAGGCTCCTGGGACCAGCTCACTTTCCTGGTTATCAAAGTATAAATAAATGTGAAATAAAAAAATAGGAGGGTGAACATGACAGAAATAATTGAGGAACTAGTAAAGCACATTTTAAGTCTGCATCATTCATGAGAGAGAAAAATCCTCCCACTGAAGGCATTGGGAAGTAGCAGACAGTGTAAGTTTAGAGTCCTACTACCTGACACTTGTAAATGTACTGCAAGGATCATTTACTACAGTGAGAGTTTTCACACCTCAGCATGAAAGTGTGGGGGAGGGTTTGTCACATCTATTAGGACTACAAAAGACTTACAAAAACATGTTTGTATCTACTTTATTTTACTGCAAGTAGCCAACAGTTATTTATAACATAGAACAAGCTCTGACAAGCACATAAATGAGGCTCAGTCAGGTAAACACAGAAACAGCTGTATTACAGAAGGTGTGTTTAGATGACAGTGATTCACAGTCCTGCCATTCATTCTGAATGGCATGATAAAACAGCACCACTTATGTCTGGCATGAGTCATATAAAGAGGACTTGAAATGTATTCTGGGAAGAAGAAATGAAAGCAAGAAAACAAGATCAAATTACCAAGGCAGGCCCTATCATCTGCCATTTGAGAGAAACACATTAAAACTGTAAAATAAGCACTTGGAGTGATTTTCAGGCATTAAAATAGCTCAAAAACAAAGATACAATGAAAAAAGAATATGTTTTTTGAGTTCTAAGGTGGAGTTTTCCTTTAATGTAACATAGCTGGTTTAAGAGCAGGGTGATACCAGTCTAGATTCAGCAGGTCTGAATCTAGCCTATGCTATGTAAGGCAAGAAAACACAATTTCTAGATAAGCAGTAAGGGAGAGTCACTTAAAGGTCAAAGTGAGAGTATTAGATGACCTTCAGTGGTGCCACCCTCCACACAAACTGTCAGTTCTTCGAGCAGCAGTTAACAGTGGGAGACTATGGACAGAGTTTTCTGTAGATGATTTTATACCAGAGAGGTTTGCTTATATGCAAGCATGGGAAACCTCTTTTATATCAGCAGGATGAAAAGACTTTTCTACAGTTAAACCCTCAGGCCAATCAGATAAAAATACAATAAGCTGTCAACCCATAGTTCCCACCTTGGATGGTTTGAATTTAGCTCTCTGTTCCCACCACCTTCCAATGTAAAACAAACTGGCTTTGAGCTCAAGTGCAGTAACACATGCTTTAGAACAGAAATAAGAATTCCTGTAATATCAGGAATCCTTGGATACAAGTTCACTAACCCTGAGAAATGTTCACAACACACAAAACTTGGCAGGCTCAGAACAGCTTTTAACAACCTAAGAGCAGTACAGTAATAGATGGAGTTTCTTTAACAAGTGCAGGCTGAAAAACAGGGATAAATTCAACCAAGTAAATAAATACAGCACAGAAGGGTTACAATATCACTGAAACCGTTAGAGCAAGTGCAAAAAATAAACTTGTTTCACAGGTTCATAGGCATGTACTAAGCCAGCTTCCCTTGCTGCCAATTTTAAACTTAGCTAATTTCCCTTTGAAAGATGAGAATCAAACACTGTACCTTCTGTCTGTGAGGTAAACACCTTAACCATACCACCAACCCCCCCCCATCAGCTTTGTAGATCCAGATGGTTTTAGAAGCAAAAGTCCAAGTCTTGCAGTCAGAGATCCACACCTGATTCTGCATTTTTACTGTTTGGATTACTGATTGGATTCCTCTTTAACTTGTCTCACATAACCTCTGCTGAACTGTGCAGCAGTGGTTTGCAGTGCTCTGTATAAAAGCAGACACTTAAAGTTGTAATTGTTCATACAACGCTTCTTTTGCTCTTTTCTTAAACATCTGACTGTACAGCAGCTAGTTTGCCTGCTGAGAAGCATTATCCCAAGAGTGCTTTTAGATCAGGGCTCCTTAAAACTATAGGTTGCGACCCCATATGGGATCGTGTGACTGAATGTTGGGGTCACAAAAAATTTGAAGACTACCTTTGCTGGACAGTGTATTGTACGGACAAAATAAAATAGTCTGTCTTTTTTTTTTAAAGGGTGTTCTTTAAGAAAACCCTTTGCGTTTGATTGCACAAATGCAGAAGACGAAAACACGTTGCAAACACCTGTTGCATCTGTGCGACCAATTGTTTACATCTCCATCTTCCACTCGTGCAGAATTTGAATTCCAGAAGACATATGGGCTGCCAACCACAACGGAGAAGGGACAGGTGTCTGTGTATGTGTGTGCGTGCGATGAAATGTGGGTAGCATGACCAAGTGCATTTAAAGAGATTTGTGACTATAATATTCTCAAAGCCCTTAGCTAGAAAATGTATATATTAGACCAAAAGGAAGACTAATTGCATTTTAGTTGGGCTTTAGCATGAAAGGAAGGTGTTTCCTTAATCAGAGGCTCTGACCAAGGATTCAGGATTAGTGGGTTTTGATGTCCAAACCAAAGGTTATTCTTGACGTAGCCTGAGGAACACTCAGGTGAAAGTTCCTATTTTTTGAAGCTGAGGGGAGAGGGTTGGGGCAGGGCTTTCAACTCTGACTTTTTGCTTGTGAGCCTATTGCTGAAAAAATAGGTTAGTGAAAGAATTAGCTAGAGAGAGACCAAAGGGGAAGAATCCTTAGCGCAGGACATTGAACCTTGTCAAAGATACCAGTTACTAAAGTAGTGAAGTATGACTGTTTGCAGACAGAAAGAGAAACTCAACACAGCCCTAGTATTCCATCTCTAAGATTAAAACAGATGACTGGTTAGAAACAGGACTCTCAACAGAAGGCACTTAGAGAAGGTTACTAAAGTAAAAGCTAAAGAATTGCCAAAATTAAAAACAGATGAAAATCATTGGCATGGGTTGCCCTTTGTAGATTAAGAAATAGAAGATGAAAGATCCATAAACCTGTATTTATTAGCTGAAAAAGATATAACCTTCACTTCACAGCACTGTGCTGATGAAATTGATTTGGAGATAAGCAATGGACATTTTATGAGAGCAAAATGGGAGTATGTCACTTTAAACAGAGGCACAGATAACAGCCAGTGGCAGCCTCTCCTCATAATTATATTTTGAGTTAAAGAATGACTTGCTATACAGGGCAAAATAAAGACAAACTATGTCAGCCATTCATTCCAAAACCTTTTAGATCACTTGTGATGACACTGGGACAAATCTAAATCCAGGCACTTATCAAGGTTTTATTGGCCTGGTGTAATGAAAGACTGAACATTTCTATGCATCAAGCCCAGAATGTCGAGAGAGGGCGGCCATGGTGGTGCAGCGGTTAGCGTTGTCGCCTCACAGCAAAAGGTTCCCTGGTTCGATCCTTGGCTGGGGTGCCTTCTGTGCGGAATCTGCATGTCCTCCCTGTGGTTGTGTGGGTTTCCTCTGGGTGCTCCGGTTTCCTCCCACATCCCAAAGATTGGATTGGACACTCTTAATTGGCCCTAGGTGTGAGTGCATGTGTGTGTGTGCTTTCTGTGGAAGGTTGGGTGCTGGGCTGGCAACTTGACACTGTAAAACTCCACTGCCGATCATGAGCGGACAGGTGATCCGCTGTGGCGACCCCTAACTGGGAAAAGCCAAACGAAGAAGAAGCAGCAGCCCAGAATGTCAAAAGACTGCAACAAATCCTTGGTTCCAAAGTCCACTGATTGTTTTGCCTATTATTAAGATTCCATTTGAGTGGCTATTCATGGATGTTGCAGGTCAGCTATGAGACTTTTTGGCTACTGTTCGGCTTTCATGTAGCAGTAGCTTGTAGTTATGGTACACCAAGATGACATTTTCACTATCTGTGTCTACTGTGTCACAGGGAGATATAGTCTCCCTAAATGGTCCTAGTAGTGCCAGAAAAGGGTCCACAGACATGCGTGCTTACCTGGTTAATAAATATAAATAAAGCATGCATTATCCTTTTTGTTACTAACTGCATACATTTTGTGTTCTACTGTAGATAAAGTACAACAGATTATACTAAAAAAAATGATGATTGTTAGATTTTGGATAGAAGAGGTTTAACTGGAGGACTGGCTGTACTTCTTCAGATAAGCATAAAGAGGAAGATCAAGAAATGAGGAGGAATGGAAAAAACAGACAAAGCAATAACAGTAGACACACAGACAGGAAAATCAGGTATAGCATCCATTTGCATCTTGCCTGTGCCTGCTTTTGACAGTAAAAGTTGCCTTTAAATTAAAAATTGGGTTGCGAGTGAAAAAGTTTATGAAGCCCTGGCCTATTTTATATACCTATATATCCAGGGTCATGTAAAATTTTCTCTTGCGAAAATTGGGTCACAAGTGGAAAATGTTTAAGAAGCCCCGTTTTAGATTAATCCTATACATCTTCCCTCCCCAAGTCCAATAACTCTAAGCCCCAATTGTACCACCCCTCATAGATCACAAAAAAAAAAAAAAAAGATCCACAACCATGGATGTGCACTTTCCTACTTCCTCTGTAGGCAGCTTGGTGGAAATGGGCATCTTGAGACAATGTAACAACTGTTCTGTGTTTACTGGCAACCAGCTTATTCTTAAGCAGACTGACGGAACTTTGGAGACAAGGCCTTCACATACAGACACTGAAATCCCCAAACAGGTTGCCAAGTAGCACACACACACCTACTATGGATCAGACACACAGACTCACAAATGTTGAGGCTCTTAAATGTAATCTACCTAAATCTCAGAAGCCTCCCATACACTGCCCTCACCATCCTCCCAAACACTCTTCAAAGACAGCACTCCCCAGGACATGCACAGCCACATCTCAATGTCTCAGCCTCTAAGCTCTTACGGCAAACTGCCACACAAGCCAATTTATTACTCATAGGGAACTCTGTAGCGAGACACACTGATGTCCCCCCTCACCAAGATGAGCAAGTTGACAGCTACGGTCAAGTTGCCTATCAGGGGCAAGGACCTGCAAAATCAACATACATAGAGGGCATTGAACCGTAAGTAACAGAATGACTCTGTCACAGTCCACGTGGGAGTTACTGCCTTGAGATGTACCTTCCAGGACTATATGAAGAGACATGACAGAGCTTTCGGAATATGTGCCTCAGACAAGTATGACCCTAGCACTCAGCAGAATTCTACCTTCTCCAAGAAGGACACCACAATATAAACAGAGGATGACTGACCTTAATTGGCTTTGTTACTGGTGTCATGCTAGATGGGTCCAATATTTGGTTAGCTTGTGAGGAGATGATTAACAGACCATGCTACTTCGTCAGGAATGTTCTGAACCTGTCCCCAGCAGGCTTTCAGCTATTGGCCAAAACATTATCCACCCCACAGTGCCTTTTTTAGGCAATGCCAACTTGATAAAGCTTCCAAAATAGTAACTTTTATGCAAGATAAAATAAATATGTTACTGCTCAATGCTAGGAGTCTCACCCTGAAGAGTGTTGATAACTGTGCAGTTACTGAGACATGGTTTAAAACCATGGAAGGTACCCTGGCAGTACAAAGCTATAATGCCTTCCACACATTTAGACCAGCTACTGCACAAGAAGGGACAGGAGGAAGAGATGCATCAATCTACATAAAAAAAAAGCACACCAAGATTTGTCAAACAATATAACATGCTTGAGCTACTTCATGTCCAACTAACTTTAGGTAAAGTCAGATACTATATCCTTGCTAGCTATAGGTCCCTGTCTATGACCCAGGATAACAATACCACATGCTTGAATGTTCTGGAGTCATTCACAGTTCAGCCAAACACCATATTCATAGGTGATTTCAACTATCCCACCACAAACTAGGATACATACACAGCCACCATATTCATAGGTGATTTCAACTATCCCACCACAAACTAGGATATATACACAGCCACTAACACGCACACTTAAAGATTCTTGGATTTCATTAATGCAAATACCCAAACCCTGGAACAACTAGTTTGCATAACTACTAGAGGTGCACATATCCTGGATCTGGTACTCACAAATATGTGGGAACATTGCACCCCCCTTGTGTAATGATCTCACTGGTCAGATCAGATCACAAAGTGGAATCCTAGAAATAAATATAAAGGCTAAACTCCCAACAAACCCTAGAACCTTTAAGAACTTTTCCAAGGACACCTCCACCTATTAAGTGAAGGCATAGCTAAATTCCAAACCCCCAAATTCAGAGAACACAGTGGTCTATTTAGAAGTGTTGACAGAAATCCTGTACAAAAATGCAAATAACTGCATAAAAATAGCAGTTCCAAACCGGGATAAACTCCAAAAATAAGTCCCCTTGGTAGATAACCAGTACAAACAAGTTGTACAACTCAAGAAGAAATTCCTGCGCCAAAATAGTAAGGGCTATGGCCAAAGGACAAAAAAGCTTTCTTGTCAGTCTCATCGTGCAACTCAGGGGATTAACCAAGTCCTCCAAAGCCAACTTTGAGGCAAAAATAGCCTCCTAAGCTAAGGATAACCATAAGTCACTTTTTATTTTACAGTGAACTCCCTCTTAGCTGGCCTCTCTTTAACCAGCCTCCTGTTTAACCAAACATCAAATTTCTGCCGTAACTTTAACAAAAGACAACAGAGAAGAACAACACTTCCCCTCCTCCAAGCTAAATAATGACAGACATTTGAATTTTAGACTTCATATTCACTAGAAAAATGCATACCAACACAAATCCTGTTATTTTAGCTGATTTATAACCTATAAATGCTATTTTGTATGCTTTTTCCAGCCATTCGTTTAACATTTGTTGACCTGGAACGTCCAACTAGGAAAAAACCTATTTCAGCGGAGGCCTGGGAAGAAACGCTCCAGACGCACGTCTTTCAGATATGTACACAACCTTAAAGGGAGCACATCCAACAGTCTGCTGACCTTACAGTAAATAGAAATTCCTATGGTGAACTGAGGGATACAGAAAATTTACTGGCCCATAAATTTAGCTCTAGTTTCATCCTCCTTCACTGCAAGTTCTCACAGGAAATACCCTCTACTATTTCTCTCCCAACTACCATTAAAGAATAGGTCCTCATTGCACTCTCCAGAGCCAAAAACACTGCATCAGTGGGTCCTGATAATATCCCAGGATGCCTCCTTAATAGCTTGAAGTATAACCTGTTAGGCTGACTAGAATCACTACTCAACTACAGCCTCCAGACAGGCTTTATCCTTAGGGAATGGAGGACTGCAACTGTCATCCCTATACACAAAGGCAGACCATCAACAGACCCAGGGGAACTGCAGAGCCATAAGTTTAACTACTCTTATATGCAAGGCCATGGAAAGGATTACAGTGGTTATGACAAAGACGTAGGAAATCTTCAAACACTGGACACATCCCAGTTCAGTTTCTTCAAGGGCAGGTCATACCTACTAAACATGGACTTTGAGAAGGTCATTAGAGCAATGGTCAAGGTTAAAATGTTACACACTGCCTATCTTGACGTGGCAAAGACATTTCAGGCAATACCTCAGTCAGGTATCATAGACAAACTCTCAAATTTAGACATAAATCTCCATGTCACCCCATGTACAGCCAACATGGTTCAGTTAGGACAAATTAATTTAGTGTGGTGGAATCCATCTCCACCGAGGCTGGTTACTAATGGTGTCCCACAATGCTCGATACTGGGACCTCTCCTGTTTGGAATACACTTCCCTGAAGTCAAGGCAAATGTAGAGGGCCTTCAGCTGATGAAATCTGCAGATGACTGCAAGCTGTATGCAATCAATGAATCCCTCAAACACGTAGTTATCTGCCAGGAAGTTCTGACACAGACAAATAACTGGTGCCAGAACCATGACCTTAAACCCAAAACAAAAAAATGCATAATTACACCCTTTGGGAAGACAACTACCCCTGCAAATTATAACACTTATAACACTCCCCTAAGAGTAGACTTAGTGGTATCGGACTTGGGAATTCTGGCTGACAGTAACCTCATGGCAGTAAGAAAATCCTTCTACATGACACAACTAAGGGCATGGTATGCAGATCCAAGGAGATCATAGTTCCACTATACTCAGCACTCATTAGAGCAATAATAGAGTACAATGCAACCTTCAGCATGTATCTGACCAGACTTTTGCAACAACTGGAGTGGCCACACAGATTCCTCGCTAAAAGAACACAGGGTGTAAATGAGCCCTAATCCTTTAAACGGTCTCCTACATACTAGTGAGGGGCGATCTATGCCTAACCTACAAGGCATTCTCTAATCAAGCCCCGACGGTTCTGCTAAACATTCATAACACAAACAGCCCTAGAATTACCAGAGCTAAGATCTAAACCTTACCTGTGAGGTAAACAAAACATGTTGGAGGCATACGTAGGTGTCTCAGAAATTACCCCTTCTCTGGAACAAACTCCCTATTCATGTGAAACAGAGCTCTTCCCTAAGCCTATTCAAATGCAATTTGGACCAATGGATGGAAATTGCAAATTCACCCCTGGCTTGTCGCCTGTGGCCCTTATGGACAAGAGCAGTTTGTAGATGCCCTGAGTCACAGGCATATACCTAAGCTGTTCTAGCTTGTGGGCATTGATAATTGAGAAATCTGGGGCATGAATAGCTAGGTTGAAAGAGGCTCTAGGGCAGTTAGCCTAGTAACAGCCTATGATCCTACGAAAGGCTCACCTGCCACACAGTTGCACTAAAGCATTGGGTTTCTTTTCAGCTAAATAAGCTTTGAGGTTTGTGACCTTAGTGCAGTGTATTTCTCTAGAAAACAGTAAAATGTTCAAAGGAGAACATGCCACACCCTTCTCCTATGCAGAACAAGCACTAGGAGTGAAAATGTACTGACAGAACATGTCTATTGAAAGCATACTTACTGAAGTGTTTTTATGGGGGTATCACAGACCTCAGAAATTGGAAAAAAAAGTTCAAATGATCAGAACTGGTAATGTACACAAATTCAATATAGTGAAGAATGCCCCCAAATCATCTCTAAAAGCAAAGAAATTTTCTTTGTTGGCCTTTGCCTTTTGTTGAGGAGTGACAGTAAGTCTGTGTTTTGAAAGGGAAAAAAGCCTGAATTTAAAGAAAAGCCTTGAAATTTATTATATCAACACCAATTGTGCCATTTTGTTTGAATGCCACCTTTTGTTTGAAAAGGCGAGAACTTTCCTTCCAGCTGGAGGAGCTGCCAGAAAAAGGTGCTTGCAGAAAAAAGGATAACCCCGGCCCTCCCTAGAAGATTAAAGGCTGACAGAAGAGGCTCCAGGAGAACTCAGAAGAAAGAACTCGAAGTCTCCCTGCTGAAACCCTGAGAGACGTGCCCTCCTACCCCCTACCTGCCCTAGGACGAGACCATCCTCCTTGAGAGCAATGAAGCAAGAAGGGTAAGAGGCATCTCCTGCAAAAAATTCCTGCACTACTTAGGGGCCACTTCTTTGTCTCCAGACTTTTCAAAACTAACTCCACAGGTCTTCAAAAGAACTTCCAGATTGAAGGGGGCATCCACTAAAAGAACTTTAATTTGAAGGGGGCATCCATTTGATCAGCAAGCCAGGCATGTCCTCAAATTTTGATCCTTAAGCCAGGCAAACCTAAGAAATAAGAAAACCAGTAGCAGGAACTGCAACTGAAGCCTGAAGAGCATCGAAGCCACACTGAAGCAATGTTTACAAGTCCCCAGTCCTCTTTGAACCCCCAAGGTCAATTGCTTACACCTCTATTCCACCTCCAAAAGACCTAACCTTAACTTTCAACTGTTCTAACATAAAAGAAAAGCACCTCTAGCTAAACGTGAGAATATGCAAGAACTTACCCTACCAGCATCCCCACCTATCCATTTACCCCAATCTTCCTTTTTACCTAAGGATTTATCCAGCCAGACTCCCTTAAGGCCATTGAATAATACACCCTCTTCTCGCCTTGAAGGCCCCTATAATAATAGTCTATAGCCTTATACAAATATTGTTGTGCCTCTGAACTACAGGGGTGCAGAACTTGACAGGGCAGGGGTAGGATTAAAGGATTAAGGTCTAAACATCTAAACATCCTGAAAAGAATCAGGGGAATATGAAAGGTCAATGTTGTGGCAAAACAAAAAACAAAACGAGCCTCTCTCAAAAAGTCTAAATCCTGACCTTCCCACTTGAAATGCTCTCTGTCATGGAAGAAAAGGAAAAAGAGGAGGAAAATCCTCTGAGGTGATGAGAGATCCTCTGAATCTGATGCCAATAGGAAAAAGAATCCTGAAAATCGAATTTCAGCTTCTCACTCAGTACTGAAGAGAATGTTCCATTCCTCTAAATCAATCTACACCCCTCTACTTCCTCTAAAGGGGCATAGAACTCCTGATCAAAGTAATCACAAATTTCAACAATCCTCTGCCATATGCTTTAGAACCTTATTCGAAACAGAGCCGCTGTGGCCCGGCTTCAAAAATTGCACCAAATACCTTAGCAGGGCCTTTTAAGAAAGAAGAAGTAGGTAGCCTAACTACCTTTGTAAGGGAGGAAGGATTAAGAGAAGAAAGAGAAGGCCCCCCCGACCTAACTCCACACAGAACAACTCCTTTAAAAGTGGAGACTCCCTGTTCCCCAGGACCTCAGCCTCGACCTGGATCCATCCCACCAAGTAACCCGTGGCCTGGCCCCGGGCAGTGATCCGCTACTCATTGTTGTTTCATCCTTTGCTTTTTCCGATTTATTTTGCATAGCGGCGCCGGAGGATCCGGCTGGGCCGGCGGTGCAGTTACACCGCTAATGCAAACAATTACAAGCTAGCTTTATTAAATCTGCTAATGGTAATTAAATCTTACGAAAGTGTATTACCCACTAGGCCGTAGCGCAGCCCTAAAGCCCTAAATACGAGAATGATAGTAAGTTGCGAGGTATCAAGAAATACACAAGAAATACAATTATTAACTTATTCTGACATTTGTCACTCTGAGGCAAAGAAAGACAAAAATTTTCCCAAAAAACTTAGCAGAGTGCCAGGCCTGGGTCAAAAACGAAAAAACTGAAAATTTCAGAATGCCTAACGCACTTGCTGCTTTGCAATGCTGCTTCTGCTTAGGACCACCAGCAAGAAAGACTGAGGATGCCGTCGGGTCTTTGGCATGCACTTACACTGAGCCAGCTCCGGCTTATTGACCCTGCCAGCCTAACTAACTTGGTATTCGGCCGTAATTCCGAGGAGCGGACAGACCTACACCAGGTGGTTATGACTGCAGCAATGTGAGACGAAGAACATCTAGGTACTTACCTGTCACTCTGGAAGCTGAACAAGCGATGAGACTACCTGTTCTCTTCAAATGGCAAAAAGAAGAAATGACATAATATATATCACAGACCCAACATCAGTCGGGACTCGGGATAGGAGTTACATTCACAGAGATGTTAGAAGAAAGTGATGGAAGTCAATTAGGAAGTCGGGCATCTTTGCAGCAAATTCCTTGTTCAAGGAATACTATTCCAGCAATATTCCATACTTTGAACACTAGAGGTACCAACACCATCTTTACAATTAAGACTGCAGCAAAATTATAGTACTGTACTAAACAAGTATTAGTTTTATGGTGACATTTTCAAATTAATCTTAAAATACAACTTCAGATTTTAACCTGCAGTGCAACCTACTTACCTGGTGACTTGCTACTGCTAAAGTTACTAAAAACCGAAGGCTTCTGTGCATTACTCCCTTTTTTAGAAACCTGATGAGACTGTGTGGCTTCCTTCAGTTGTGAAAGAATCTGTCGACCACTGCGCTGTGATGAAGCATTAACTTCAAACACCTAAAATTACATAAGGAAATTGGAATGAGGCCATACTGTTACATCATTAATCCTTTACCATATATGTAACTAATACAAACGTGTGCTCCGTGCAAAACTGTTATGGGTAAAATGGCAAACGTTTTGTCAATTATCAAAATTACAGAAATTTAGTAAAACTAATAACATCAGTTTTCTATTTAAAGAAAATGTTTGTGCAAAGTTTCTCCACAATGATCAGACTTACAAGAATTTCTAAAATTCAGCTAAGCAATACTATTTAGACAATCTGTAAACATTAGATCTCTTTAAAGAAGATTTTACAACATTATTTCTCTGCACATGCACACACAAATGCATCCTTATGAGTAATTAAACTTATAAAGCATGAAAATAAATCTGCTGATATGTAAACAATCGGGTCTATATTATATCATCGAATGCTTAAAAAAGTGAATGCTGATTGATCGACCTAATTTAAGCGAAAGCTTACAATCTTGAACTGTCAGATCAGCGATTTTTTTCCCAGGGAAAAAAAAAATCGCTGATCCAAAACACATACACACAACACAAGCACACCAAAGAAACAGAAATCCACACACACACACCTAAAATCTGATACCTACCCTACACTAAACTATGCACACACCACTAACTACCAACTTACCTTAACCCAAACCCTAAGGTCCGTCACTATCGCACACTCACCTCACCTGCGCCCTAACCCTAACTCACTTAAATCTGCCCTAACCCTCATGTCCACTCAATCGCACACACACCTAACCCGAGCCCTAACCCTAACTCACCTAAATCACCCTAACTCTCACATCCACACAATCGCACACTTACCTGAATCCAACCGGTAACTTTCCACCATAACACTGAAAATACCGAAGCAACAGAAACGGACAACCGAATTCTTTCCCTAGGAAAAAAATTTGAGTTTCTGCTGCTTCGATATTTTGCAGTTTTGCGAAAATAAGTTTAATCAATCAGTGTTCGAGGATATAATAATAGACCCAAACAATCACTATGACAAGAGCTGTAAAGTGGATTAACAAATACCCTTGCACAAAAGCTGGCTACATCACAGAAATGTAGGCGGTAATGTTACAGAGACAAATGTTACCATAAATCATAATTTTTTTTCTCAAACTAATTTCTAATTCACTTTTTGTTGTCCTAGGGGGTCAGAAAAAAGGAGATAAATTAATTTGCTGGACTTTCAAAGTCAGCTACATTTTACCTGTGCAACGTCTACAACTAGATAAAAAAAGTTATATGAGCCTTTGCAAAGTTGATTAAGCAGGTAAAATTGCTTTATGCAGTTTAAAGAGCAGTTTTAATAAATTTATCTACGTTTTCTAGAAGAAGAAAAAAAAACAGCTGAGCAAGGTTGCAGATTCATTCCTTTTTAACATCTCCACTGACCAAGTAGTAAAGAAAACATGCAACTATAACATTGGTAAAATGCAATAACTCTTTATATATTGTCTTCTTTTTATGCAGATTTATGAATACAGAAATGCAAATTATTAGTTATGTACTTACTATAAATCGGTATGTGTTGTTGTCTTCACATTCTACTTCACTGATGGGTTATGGCTCCGATCCTCGGATTCAACTCGGCCACTTTCCACAGACTTCAGCTTCCAAGCTCAAGTTCCTCCCTTGCCCATAATCCTCTACCCCCTAGTTCAACCTCCTCAGATCAAGTCTGCTGCCCCTATAAACAGGATAGAGAAGAATAAAGGAACCAAGAGCTCAACCTGGAACATAGGTTCCAACAAAGGCTGTTCCAGATCCTCTAGAACCAAAGCATTTTGAAGGGGGATGGTTGGTCGGGAAGGTGAAGCAAAATGAGAAGAGGACAACACAGACACCAAGTTATGGTAAGTACATAACTAATAAATCTGATGTTGTCGTCCTTATTCTACTTCACTGATGGGTCAGAGTCCCCAGCTACATGATTTCCTGGGTAGCCTCAAGGAAGGATATGCCACAGCATCGAGGAACCAAAGGATGTTCTGTTCCTGGACACCATATCTAACTTATAATGGGTCACGAAGGTATGAGACTTAGACCAGATGGCTACAGCACAAATGTCATTAATAGGAATTCTAGATGAAAAAGCTGATGACGCAGCAATGGATCTTGCTGAATGGGCTTTTGGAGGATCAGGCAACTTCAAACCATTCTTCTCATTAATAAAGGAACTAGTAAATCCACTTTGCTCTTGTCACTTTTGATACTGCCTGACCTTTACAATTATGTGAAAAATAGACAAACAACTGCTCTGATTTTCTGAACTGTTCCGTCCTATGGAAGTAGAAACGTAGCTGCCTATGAACATCTAAGGAATGTAGCAGGTATTCTCCTTTTTTGGAATAGTTAGGCAAGAACACTGGCAACTGAATGCATTGGTTTATATTAGCTGTAGTGACTATCTTTGGCATGAATGAAGGATTAGTATGGAGGAAAACCCTATCTTTGTGAAAGATGATGTTGGAAGGTTTGGATGAAAGAGCTTGCAATTTGGAGACCCTTTTAGTAATGGCAACAAGTATAGTGGAGTTCCAGGATAAATATTTCAAGTCACAGTCATTAGCTGGTTTGAAGAGGCGTTAGGGTCAAGGCTTGTAGAACGACAGTCAAATCCCATAGAGGAGTTGAGTCTTTGATTGGAGGTCTAAGAAGAAAAATATCTTTCATAACGACTTTACATAACCTGGCTGAGGCAACAGATCCTAAAGGTAATCTGGAATGGAAGTTGGATACGGCTGAATATTGGAGCTTAATGGTCGCAAAACTAGAACCTTGCTTATATATAATTCCAGAAAGGATAGAATCGAAAAAATAGGAGCCGAAAAAGGGTCAGCATGACTACTGGCAGTTCAAACAGAAAATCGTATCCACTTACTCTTATATGTCTTTTAATAGAGGCTTTCTGACAGGCTAAAATGATAGCTTTGGCCTTTCAGAAAGGCCAAAATGATAGCTTTGGCCTTTCAGAAAGGCCAAAATGATAGCTTTGACTGGAGAAGATAACCTAGGCCCTCTAGAAATCATGGAAACTGGAGAAACCATGCAGTTAACTTGAGTGTGGGGAAATTGGGGTGGACTCCTAGTGTTGGGTGAGAAAGGAGGTCCAGTTTGGGTTCCAGTATCCATGGAGAATGTTTGAGGTGAGACCAGAGGAAGGGGAACCACACCTAATGAAGCCAAAAAGGGGGCAATGAGGATCACCGTGCTCTTCAACAGTTTGGCTTTCTGGAGAAATTTCGGGAACAGAGGAAGAGGAGGGCAAGCATAAAGGAGGCCAATCATGGATGAAATCATCCCTTGGGGACCTCCCTGAAGGAAGGATCACAGCAAAGTAAATGCTACATTTGTTGGTGTAAGGGGATGCAAAGAGGTTGGAGCAGGCATGTCCCCAACTGTCAAATATCTCATTTGTTACTGACTGACTGAGGGACCACTAGTGGGGCATCAGTATAGATCTGCTGAGCCCGTCCACTAACATGTTGGATTTCCCCAGCACGTGTGTTGCAAGCAGAAAGCAGATTGAAGAGATTGCCCATTCCTAAACCCTCATGGCCTCTCTGCAGAGAGGGTATGAACGGGTTTCTCCTTGCTTGTTGATGTACTAGACTACTGACATGTCTGTGCAAACAGCAATTGTCCCTACAGGGAGAGCCTCCTGAAAGGCTTGCAACAATAAGAGTACAGTTCTCATCCCTGAACATTGATATGCAAACTGGTCTGTATCAGAGTCCATGTGCCTTAGACCATCTTCCCCTGGAACTGGAAATGCCACCCTATATGAGAAGTGTTAGTGGCCGCAGTGGCTGAAGGGGAGTGAAGGATTTGCCGACTGTCAGATCTGACTGAATCCACCACTGCAGATGTTTGTCAGTCTGATAGGAACAGATAGGTACTGATGCAGAATTGACCACTGAACAGAAAAAAGTGTCCATTGAAAAATGTATACAGTCTCTGGCTAGAGGATCCAAAAGTATAGCAGCTGCCATGGACCCCCGGGCTCGTAGAATCAACCTGGAAGGAGGAGATGGAAGATTCAGAATGGCTTGAACCTGAAGTTTCAATTTGTCAATGCAATGTTGTGGCAAAGAAGCTATTTGGGTAATGGTGTTCAGTTGAACTCAAGTTTGAACTGTCAGTGGGTGTGTCTTGTCCAAGTTTATGCTAATGCCTAGGAACTGGGACAACTGGTAAAGATAGTTTCTGGCCTGAGAAAGTTGACGCTGAGTGGGGGCAGTTAGGAGCCAATCGTTTAAGTATGGGAATACCAGAAACCCTTGCAGTCAGAGATGAGCTACAACCACTGCTATACATTTGGTAAACACCTGGGGGGCTGTGGCGAGACCAAAGTGCAGGTGTCTGAATTGGAAGTGACTGGTTCCCAGGTGGAAGTGCAGATAACTTCTGGAGTGACTGTCTATTTTTATGTGACAGTACGCATCCTTGAAATCCACAGAGCACTTCCAATCGTCCTTCCTTAGCAATGGGAGGATGGACTGAACTGTTACCATCCGGAACTTGACTTTCTTCACATACAAGTTGAGATTGTTTAAGTCCAAAATGGGCCTTAGGTCCCATTTTCCTTGGCACAAAAAAGAAACAGGAGTAAGTTCTGGGACCTCTTAGATAATTCTCTTTCATAGAAGTTTGATGATGTCAGTAATTACCAACTCCCTCTGGCTGGGTGGAATGACGGGGAGTTTCTTTTGAATTTTTGGTGGGGATAGAGAAAAGGGAATGTAATAGCCTCTGGATATGATGCTTTGCACACAGGAATTTGTAGTTATTTGGCCCAGGTGCTTGAATGCAGAGAAAAATCGGCCTTCAACTGCTTCCAGAATAGGACAGTTAGGCTGCACTTCAGGAGTGCTGAAAGGGCTTGTCAGGAAAAGGGTTCCCTGAAGCCCTGGTTATGCGGGTCCCCTTTGCCTCTGGGGCGGCATCTCCCATTGTAACTTCCTCTACACCTTGAGGAGTACTCTCCTCTTTAATCAGGAAAGGAAACTTGTGACTTGCAGAGCCAAGTTTTCTTAAACCCACCCTTTGATTCCTTGAATAGGCTCATTGAGGGGTGGAAAACGATCCTCATGGTAGACTAGGTCTTACCCTCTTGCTTGCTGCAGGACAAGGTGTTCTTAACGGACGGTCTTAACTGGTCCAAACAGCAAAGAAACAAAGAGGGCATTGACAAAAGATGCCTTAAAGAGCTCTGCAAAAATCACAAAGCCTCATCCAAGAATAATGACATATCGCAACTACAAGATCTCCAAGATGTCTGCGAAGGAGACATCATTCGGTGATTTGGAAGACTCCTCTCCCTCATCGTAATCTGCATCCTCCTTGAGGGACTCCATAGGGGAGTTCAAGTGCATCCTTTTGCACTTCCTCTTCTGTGGTATCTCCCTCATGGGATATTCAGGAGAGGAGACGAAGAGGAAGGGTGGAAGAAGGTGGAACAGACTGGAAATCCATCAAGACAGGCTGATTCTGGACAGAAGTGGTAGATCCAAGGCCCCGATCTAAAGTAGGCACACAGGGAGAAGCAGTAGTCAAAGGGTTGAGCACTTTGCTAAAAAGAAGGCCTTTTTTATATAATCTGAAAGGCCGAACATCCCTGAGAGCCCCCGCCAAAGCTCCAAAGGAAGACAGAAGAAACTCACCAGAACCTTGACTCCCAGAAAGAAGCAGACCCGCACTGTTGAGGGCTGAGATTCCAAGGGGGAGGGATCGAAAACACTGGGGGTGAACCTCTGCCCTCAGATCTGGCAGCGACATCCCAGAACTGGGATGTACTCTGATCCGAGGACCTTGGAGCAGAAACAGTCAAGGTGATGGTTGGCGTCAAGGAAGCAAGAGCCCTCTGATCAGACCCAGAATCCCTTGGAAGACTACTATCCTGGGGCTACAAAGCTGAAATACGGATCAGACGATGAGAAAAAGAAGTAGAAGGGACAGGCTCAGATCCACGAGGGGAAGGAGCTGGAAGTACCCCCATCTGAATTTGACCATACTGTCCACGTCATCATACAGGCTCTAAGAGGATCTGGAGGAAGCCACTGAAGTTGGATAAGAGTTTCTAGGGGTTTGCAAGATCTTCAAAAGCACTGTATGGGGGAACAGAAGTAATGGATCTCCCTGGAGACCTAGAAGAGGACTGCAGATCCGGAGATCTACAGATCCAAAGGGGTGGAAGACTGTTTTGATCCAAGGACTTAGGATTCGGACACAATGTCGAAGGCTTACTCAGAACCATTAAATCAATTGGATCTGACAGAGCAGTCACAGGCCTCTGTGCCAATGTCCTTGGATTCAAAACCGTTGGAACCTTGGCTGGAGGCTCCAAAGACACCCTGGACTCCTTGTGGCACCTTTTCTTGGCCTCGGAGCCAAGCAAATCCTTAGAAGGGGGTTCAGCCCCTGGAGAAGAAAGAGGAGCGGGGCATAAGGGCCCTCAAAATCAACTTCTTGTTCTTTCGTGAATGGCTCTCGGATTAAACCCCTCGCAGATGCTACAAGGGGAATCCAGGTGAGCAGGCCCTAAACAATAAACGCATCATGTGTGTCCAAGTATGGAATTATCCTCTCTCACTTGGCATACCTTTTAAATCCTTTGGGATTATCCATAGTACAGGAGAGAGAGAGAGAATTAACAATTCACTAGAAATTGTATACCTATATCTAATACAGAAAAGGAGAGAAAGAAGGGCCAAAGCCTGAAGAGAAAGAAGGAGATTAAGGACAGATGAAGAGAGTCCTAACGGACCTTGAAAACTAAATAGAAAAGGGAAGAAGTTTAAATATACTAAGTACACTAAATTTAACTAGAAAAGAGAGAAAATAAGAAAAAAAATACACTTAACTGCTCAAGCGCTGGTAACCACGTCTAAATGCACTGGCGGCAAACAAGATCTAAGGTGGTTGGGCAAGGGAGGAGCCCAAGCCTGGAAGCTGAAGTCTGTGGAAAGTGGTCAAGTCTGATCCGAGGATCGGATCAGTAACCCATCAGTGAAGCAGAATGAGAAGGACATCAGATAAATAGAATTTATTTAAAAAAAATAAAAAAATCACTGTCAGCAAACTCTTGCTCAAGTCAACTTCTACACTGTACAACTTCCTTAAATGTATGCACATGGACCACGTGCCAAATATACAAACATCACAATATGTGATACAAAAAAGGAAATGTTCTCAAAAGTAAAAAGCATATCTAATAGTATAGAAATGAGGCATTTTCATTAATTAGCGTGAAGAGTTACAAGTAATTTGGAGAAGAAAACATTTTATCACTTATCTCAATTTATGCATCAGTAAATGTATTTGTGGTTATTAAAAATAAACCAGGCATGTGTATTAGCAATTAAAGAAATTGCGACTGTAAGAAACATTTTTTAAACACTACTGGGCAATATGAAGGGTAAATTTATATAATTTGAAAGATTTCTTAATCATAGTACATACCATCAGGGTGGTTAATTTATACATAGATAATGAAAAAATAAACAGCTTAATTTAAGTCGTATAATAAAAACTTATAATTTGACTTTTCGTATCATGTGCAAACTATAAAAGGAAGGGTCTGGCATAATGGTTAATCTCCATCTCACAGAAACAATACGCAAGGTACAGGGTTTGATTTTGACCTCTGGTTATCGGCTAGGATTGTAATAGTATACAGACTGATAACCTAGTATCTAGCTAGCTATGAAACCTTAGACCTACCACTTTATTCCAAGCCACTTTGTAAGCCTTTCTGCAAATATAGAAAAAAAAATAAAGATGATATGAGAAGGTTAACAAGATGCATGCAAGTATATGCACAACGTTGTGTGAGCTGATGGGGCCATAAAGAAGGCATTTCAGATACATCAACCAAAGAAAATTTCTTTCTTAGGTTAATGAAAAGGCATGAAAATGTTAGGGACCAGCTTCAGAAGGCAAACCGTTGGGAAAATACTGAAAGAGAAAATTCAGTAGGGTGAATAAAACCACAGAACAACCAAAAGATCAAAGACTAGAAGGCCAAGTTATGAAATACATACATAGAGAGGTCAATTTGATGTCATGGGCAAAAACTGAAAAGATCAAGTAGCCATGGAGCACATTTGCAGCAGACAGCTCTATAGCAAAAACTAGAAACAGCAAACTTGATAATGTAGTTATGGGTGCACATTTTGCAGAAATAATATGCTGTTGCAATTCACTTAGGCATTGCAGGTTTAACTTCCAGATTTTGTATTACTGGACAAAAGGATGCAAGTTCCTTTTGGTCTTTTCTTTTAGTTTTTTTTTCTTTCTTAAACAAAGATTCCCCTGGCCCTGCAGTACTATACAGCAGAAGACCCCTTTATGTGAAGTACTAACTATATCATCTTCTGCAACACCCAACGCCAGACACAGCACTTGCATTGGAAACTCCAGAAAAAGACTGGGGGAGCAGTTCAGACAGTTGCTAGTACATTCATCAAAACCAAGATGTGAAAATGCTAAGATCGTGCTGCCCCTGACAATGAATCACTCCAGATGATCATCTTCTCTCAGTATACAGAGTATGACTACATGGCACAGGGTTTGCTTGGGTAACAACAAGTAAGCTGGTTGTCAAAGTAAATTAAAAAACAAAAAAAAAAAAATCAGTTTTATCTCCAGGGCTCTAAAAATTAAGAGGAATGCTCACAGCTCCAGCTGGATGAAGCATAGTCCCCTTTCAGAAGGTCCATTTTCCTTAAACCATGGCAAAACTAATGTAAGCACTACACCCCTGCAGGGAAGTTTCCATACTAAAACTGAGATGGATTAGGCTACAGGAACAGCAGACTCATCCTGAGACTGGAGGCAACTATATACCACTCTACTGCCCAGTAATTAATGTAAAACCTGCAATTAATTTGTGAGCAAGTGGTGATGCTACAAACACTGTACCTTGTAGTCCAGTGAAACAGCCCCATCCTCAGGCCTGCAAATGGCTCCACATAGATGGTTGTAGCTATTAAGCCCAGAAGTCTCAGCAGAATACGATCCTAGACCCTTTTCCATATCTTCACTCAGGCTACCAAATTCTTAACTTGATGGGCCACCAGTGTAAGCAGGAATCAGACATAATCCATGCAGATTAACACCTCTTTAAGATGAGTTCAGAAAAAAAATTCAAGAGTTTGTGGTCACCTCCAAGGTTTTCAACTGCAGACGTGCAAATCACAGACAGTGCTATGAAGTCCCTTGAAGGGGTCCACTAGAACCCAGTCATTCAGAGAGGATAAGTCCTCTGAAAAAGTTTCCAACCATCACAGCCAACATACCGAGAGAAGAAAAACTGGAAGGAGCTTATATTATAAGCAATCCCCGCCTAGGACAGACTGAATGAATATGGATGATTAATGGCCACTGATTATCATGGATTGATGATGAGCCAAAAAGACCAACCATATGTCAGCTAGGCACCCTGCAGAGTCGCAAACAAAAAACATCTTGGTCCAAATGATGAACCTAAGCAGCCTCTTTCAGCAGAAGAGTCTGGACCCAAACTCAATGGTTCAAGACAGACTGGATGTAGTCTTAACACAGGTCTTTCTGGGTTCAGAACACACCAGATATTTGTTGCATCAAGTGATATACTAAACAGGATTTCATCAACTCAACTTTGGAATTTTTTTACTGTAAAAGCTGGATGTCTGCAGTAATGTATTCCATTAGGTAATTTAAAACAGTGTAAGAAACTTCTCTGTGTGGAAGATTTTCAGTCCATATATTTCTAGTTAATCCATGTATATTAATCAGATCAGACAATAGTAATAGAAGTAGCGAACGTAAACACGTCAAGTCAAAACAAAACAAAACGTAATAGAAAATATATAATTGTACAGCATTACTAAGTATTCGAAAGTCAAGCAAGGCAGGCAGTCTGTTTCCAGTCAAAAATCCTTTAAGTACACAGACAAGCGATCCAAGTAAAACAAAAATAGAGTAATAATTTCCTCACAAGCTTTCTAAAAATATATATATTCTTTTTATCAGGCATGGCAGTGGTTTACTGTGCTGTAAAACAAAGTGTTATTGGTACACATGTTAAACTCGCATCCCTTTCCCCATCAGTGTTACATTCGAGCTGGTCCTGCCCTACTTAGTAGCTGTCATAATATATAACCCTTATGTACTTTAAATAAAATTATATAATGATGTGGTACCCCTTATTTAACCAAATTATTAAGTAGATTATTAAGTCTGTGATTTTATCCAAGACAATATACTACATGGTGATTTCACTTTTGACTTGAGCCTTTTACAGCAAGAGGAATTTTATAAGCTGGGCGCCAAACCGAAAGGGAAGGTGCAAACGAAATCCTACTCCGCTTCACTTTCCAGGGGACTGGAGCATTGCAAAGGTACAGAAACAAGAGACAATTCTGTAAGTCCTCTTCTAAAAAACAAAAATATTCTCAAACAGGGTGTAGGTATTAGTGAATTGAACAAAAAGTACACCCAAAGAAATGTTGAGAATGACTTTTTAAATGACTTTTTAAATGAGGATGTTGATTATTTTTCAGAGGGTATTACTAACACTCCAAACAGGGGTAGAAATGAATACTTTTTTGAACCTATTAAAGAGAAGATTTGTGTTTTAGGTAAAAAATTAATCACATTAAAATGTGCGAGAATTGACAATGCTTACTTAGGAAAATGTCTTAAATTAGGCATAGTTCCTAAGGGCATTAGATTTTTTAAATTACCTTTAGGCTTAAAATACGACGAATATGTCATTGGTGATTTTAATGAAATGTTTGATGATTTTGGTTTTTATTTCATTAAGAAACTAATTAAGTATAATGATGGGAAAATTTCTGTGTTGTTAAATGAAGTTGAAATTTTAAATGATGAAATTGTGCACAATTCTAACTTTGATGAATGGCAAGATTTGTATCATAAACAATTTACATATGCTGAGAACAAAGCCAAAAGTGTATATAGCAGAAAACTTAAGAAATTAGATAGGGATTTGGGGTCATATAGAGAACATAAGGTTTACATATGGCCACGTCCCATTGAAGGTAGAAATGCTAAAAAAGGACATGAGGTTTCAGAAAGAAATTACCTTAACAGAGTAGATAGGACAGAGGAACATTCAAATTTTCAAGGGGGGAGACATCACCCTGCACCCAAGCAATACCAGAGAAAACATTGAATATAAAAAGTTCTCCAACTAAGGATTTTTTGTGGTACAATGAATCTCAATTTTTTAATAATTCCCCTATCATTTCCACCTTGGTGAATTTGAATTGCACTATAGAGGAAGGAGGGGAAGAAATGTATAATATGGATAAACCATCTCAGAATGATGAGGTTATAAAAAGTAAAAAGGGCCCTTTAATTTCATCTTTTGCTGGTTTTAAGGTCTACAATTATACTAATTTTTTCATTTCGAAAGAATTTTTTAATTTATTCAGCAAGGGAATGAAATATATTCCGACAGTTAAATTTAATTTTGTTGATGTGGTCAAGGAGATAAAGTTATACTGTCGAAGACTTAATTTAGCCCTTCAATTTAAAGACAAAAATGATACTGATGTTGGAAGACACCAAAGTGAAAATAGACTTTGTAAAAAAAGTGCATACATCCCAAACCCTCACCCCCAAGTGGGGTTGTTTGAAAAAATGGTTTGTAGGGATATCTATAGACTACACAAGAATTTATACAATAGAAACAACTTTAATGCTTCCTTTGAAGACAATTTAACCAAAGGGGAGAGAGAATGTTTGCAAAATGTGGTGAACAATAAAAATATTAGATTAATGAAACCAGACAAGGGAGGGGGTATCATTATTTTTGACACAGAGAATTATACTAAAGCAATACATGATATTTTGTTTACTTCAGGAAATTATGAAGAAGTGTCTCTGAATCAGATTAATATTGGTTACCATCGGATTGATTTAGTAATTGAAGAATACTTGATGGATAACCGTATTACCAACGAGATTTACAACTTTTTGAGAACTGAATTTCCAAGAGTAGCCTGTATCTTTGGAATTCCAAAAATACATAAATCTATTGAGACTCCACCCTTTAGACCCATCATTGCTGGTTCTCATTCTAAGACCTACAATATGGGTGTTACGATAGATCAGTGGACCAAACATATTTACAATATGGTCCCTCATTTGGTTAAAGATTCTTGGGAATTTCTTAGTAGATTTACGCCTGATGTATGGTCTGAGCATATGACTTTTCTTACAATAGATGTACAAGACTTATTTTCTTGTATTCCTTGTACAACAGGGTTGGAATTTTTTGAAAATAGTTTGAAAAAGTATTCAGGGCTGAGTTGGGACAGAATTAGTCTAATCTTGGACATGATGGGGCTAATTCTTGACCACAACTACATCCAACATGAAGGAGAGTACTTTAGGCAGACCAGAGGGGTGGCTATGGGGGCTTCTTGTGCCCCCATTTTCGCAAACCTGGTCATGCTAGAGTGGGAAAATCAATTTCTCTTTTCTAGTGAATTTTTTAAAAATATTTCTCTTTATTCCAGATATTTGGATGATTTATTTATAATTTGGAAGGGCCCTACTGATGATATTATGAGATTTATTGATTATATTAATTCAAGCACCAATTTTCTTAGATTTACATATAAGATGGAAAAACTAGGTATCGCTTACTTAGATACATTTATTAGTGCCACACCTGATGGATTTGCTTCAAAGATATTTAGAAAATCCACCTTCTCAAACGACTACATAGAATTTGGTAGTTGTCATCCTCAACATATTTTTAGGAATGTCCTTAAGGGACAATATATTCGGGCAGTGAGGATGTCATCTTCTAAAGAGATTATGGACAAAGAAATAGATATTATTTCACAAATGTTTTTGGACAGAAAATATCCAAAAAGAATGGTGGAGAATGTGGCTAAATTTGTTAAAAATAATTGGGGTACGAGATATAAACCCCTGTTGGGACAACCATTAGGAAATAATAAGAAGACTAATTCTAACATTAGTAGAATAGTTTGCTTTATTATGTTCAATCCATATACTAACCTTGTAAAGGAAATTGTAAAAAGACATTGGGAATTGTTGAATACTTCCGACAACATTTTGGCCTGTATAGGGAACAACCCCATTTGTATTTACAAGACTGCCCTTAATTTGAAAAAACTTTTGGAGGTTAGTTCCTACACTAAGTTAAAGAAGAAAAGGAGTTTAACAAAAAAGTGTGGTTCTTGTAACCAGTGCAATAATATTAATGAAGAAAGTATGGTTAGACTGGACAATTTGATGAAAACTAAGTGTTGGAGTATTAAAGGGAATTGCAACAGTCAGAGGGTAGTGTATCTTGCCACCTGTTCTATCTGTCCTGCCTATTATATAGGCAAGACAGAGAGAAAATTTAAGACAAGAATTTATGAACACCTTTACAGAATAAAGAAAAAAGACACAAAAAATGCTTTAAGTAGACATGTCTTGGATAAGGGTGAGGACCACACGTTTAAATTCATGATAATAGATCAGGTGGAACAATCAGTATATGGTGGTAACTGGAAGACCTGTTTAGCATATAAAGAAAGTGAATGGCAAATATATTGTGATGCAACAACTTTCCCCGGCCTTAATGATTTTATTAGTATTAAGCCATTTTTAATTTTGGACCGGGGATAAGTATTGGTCCATTACATGGGTTTATATAAGTGTACATATGTGTATATTTTGTGTAAGGTAAATCATTCATAGTTTATTATATTCATCAATATTTCATCAATATTTAATATTTATCATACAACACAGAATTTAATATTGAATTTAATAATTTAATACTGTATTTTAATGTTACAAATTTTTACAAAGTATATTATTTTTACAAATGTTTTGAAATTAGACAACATTAACATCTTTGTATAAAATTTACATCTTGGTAATACAATTTATATAATAGTAATTCCTAAACAGTAATTTATAGGGTAGCATTTTTGTAATTAGGGCTTATGAGTTGAACCTTATGGGTTTTGAACATTGTTTCTTTAAGAAATTACATTCTCTAAGGTTTTTGGCGCCTAATTTATTTTAAAAGGAAAGCTGTATGTGTAGATCTTGGTTCTGATGAAATCTGAGGTATTCAGATGAAAGCGCTTAACCAAGGAATTGTTATATAGCTGGATTTTACTCGTGAAAATAAACCTGTGTTTTTACTGGCAATACTATTTTTTATTCATAAAATCAACGTCTTGCTCGAGCTGTGGACTGGCAACTGCTATTTAATTCTACGTGGTTGGAGCATCGAGTGTTTTTGTTATACAGTAGATAGAGATGTTTATGGTAGAGGTGACATGGCTAGGGACAACAATGATCAACATATAGATATTCATAGAAATAGGAATGATGATGATTTTGTAAATTCTGAATATGATGAAGGACAGCTTGATTTTTTTAGAAGAACCGACTCTGAGAAGGTCGGAGAGATTACGCAACAGATACGGTACACAACAACAGAACAGGTATTACAGAAATACATCACACAAGAACAATGCATGGTACAAATAGGAGCATTTGATTTAAGTGATGGTAATATTTCACATGATTCTTTTGTTTGTGGTTACAGTATTAATATTAATGTTTCAGGTAATGATATCAGTATTACCAATTTTGAAGTACCTGATGACAGAATAAACAACCAGACCTTCGAGAATCAACTTGATATTAATGATGTTTTTATTATTACAGAAGGTGGTTTTAGTGTGTATAATTACACTGATAAACATTTCGGTAACGAGTTTTTAGCTCTTTTTAACAGAGGCTTTAGTTTTGTACCATTTTTTAAATTAGATATTGGTAAAATTTTAATTAATTTAAAGCTTTATACTAGATTACTCAATTTAAAAGTATTTTTTTTCAAACAATAACAATGCCGGTTTTAGTGATACAGCACATTTGACACTGAAGCGTAGTAGCACTTTTATTCCACCAAGTAATCCCATGATTCACATTTTTGAAAAATTATGTGAGATTCAGTTCAGAAAAGTTTTAAAGAAAGAAAATGATATGGCTGAGAATCTCACATCTGCTGAAAAATTTTGTCTTTAAGAACTTATTACTTCTGACAATTTTAGAGTTATGAAACCAGACAAGGGAGGTGGTGTGGCAATAATGACTAATACAGATTATTATAATAAAATGACCATCATGTTGAATGATACTAATACATATGAAAAAGTGACGAAATATGAGATGTCAAGGGCCTTATGAAAGTGGACTGGATACTATATGAATATTTGATGGAAGGAATTTTAACTAAAGATGAATATTGTCATTTAAGTGTCGAATTCCCCATTACTCCAACAGTCTTTGGTATCCCAAAGATACATAAGGATGTGTATAATCCACCTTTTAGGCCTATTGTTTCTGCAAGAGGGTCAAAAACTGAGGCCTTGGCATCTTTTATTGATGTTAATTGCAAAGATACTCTTGCAAAATTACCACACATTTTAAGGGATTCCTGGCATTGTCTGGATTTAATTAGACAAAATAACGTTATGATTACTTCTGACTTGATTATGGCTACAATTGATGTGGTCAATTTATTTTCAGTTATTCCTCACAAGCAGGGTCTTGAAATGTTTGAGGCTAGTTTATTGAGTCATAGTGACATGGATGTCACAAAATGCCGCCTTCTAACTGAATTAATGGAAATTGTGTTGGAAAATAATTTTATTTATATTAATGGCGAATTCTATAGACAAAGTACTGGTGTTGCAATGGGCGCCAGATGTGCTCCTATATATGCAAATTTGGTGCTAGCTAAATGGGAAAGTGACTCAGTTTTTACATCCATATTTTGGCATAATGTATCCCTGTATTTGCGTTATCTGGATGATATTATATTTTGGACAGGAGAAAAGGCTGAGTTGATTGAATTCATTGAATATCTGGGTAGGACATCTGACTTAAGTTCACTAGTAATATTCAAGATAAACAATGTGAATTTCTTGATCTTATTTTGTCCCATGATGACGATGGTTTTCATTCCAACATTTTTAGGAAGAAAACCTTTTCTAATTATTTTTTTACATTTTAGTAGTTGTCATCCTTTTTATCAAAAAAGAAATTTGATCAAGGGGCAAATAGTTAGATTATCAAGAATTATTAGTGACGACAATATATTCAAACAAGAAATTGAAATTTTGTCCAATATGTTTATGGACCGAGGATACACCAGTGATTTAATTGGTACTATCAAAAGGGATATTTATATATTACTAGGACCATAGTTTATAGACCCATTATCAAATATGGGTGTGACAATTTGTCCAAAGCTAATTCTAGTTTGCCTAGATATGATTCATTTATTTTGCCATATAATGATACATCACATTACTTAGCTAATATCATTAAGGAGACATGGACAAGTGTTTTTATAAACAACGCTGAGTTATCTAAGATATTAGGAAGTCGGCCCAAAATCACTTTTAGTAGAGGGAGAAATTTAAAGGACATCTACGAGTCTAATAGTAATAGGAATTTATATAAAACATCCAAAATGAGTAAATGTGGTACTTGTCACACTTGCAAATACATTAATGATGGTCCCTACATTGCAATACAGGGTTACAGTAAGACTATTAGATGCCCAGGATACTGTAATTGCAACACGAAGATGGAGATATATCTGGCAACTTGCTCAACATGCCCGGCATTTTATGTTGGTAAAACCATTAGAAAGTTAAGAGAACGCATAGTTGAGCATGCTAGGGATATCAAGAAACATAAGACTACGAGTTCCTTATATATGCACAGTACTAGATGTCCAAATTTTAAAAGATTTATATTTTTTGCCATAGATAGAATTCCACACAACGTTCATAAAGGCGGTGATGACAAGACTATGCTTGAGGCTATGGAATGTTTATGGCAATTCAGATTAAATGCTTGTATGCTACCTGGTATTAATGAAAATATATCTATTTCAAGTATTTTAAAATATAGGTCACATTTTATATGACCATATTTTATGTATATAGTCATGATTTAATATATTTATTAATTTTTATTTAAATATTTTACAATAATATAATACAAGTTTTTTACCTTTTTATATGTATAGTGTTGACATTTATATAATATGTATTTTAAACATGTTGTTTTATATTAGAGCCAAGTCACTTTAACATATACCTCTACATTGAATTGATTAATCAATCAATTATCTATTTAATTAATCAATTATGTTATTAGGCAATTTTTGCATATATATGAATGGCCTTGATGTTAATTCTTTGTACTCTGATGATGCCCTAATGTGTGTGGGTGAAAGCGCTAAGTACTTTTTTATTTTTTATGTTTGTGGAATAAAACGGTTGATGCAGTTCACTGTGTGGGTTTTATCTTATTAGTTCTCGTTTTTGTTAGCAAGTCAAGGCTGTTGCTGCCAATTCAACAGTGGTAAGAAAATGTTATGCGGAAAGACATTTGCGCTTTAGCAGAAATAGAAAATATATAATTTTCCCAAATTCAAGAACTGAAAATCGGACTTATTTTATGAGCTGCATAGCAAGGAAATATTAAAACAAATACAGAACATTTTGCCAACATTTAATACTGCATACAGCACACATTTTCCCCACTGTAGACACTGGTGAATAGCAAAATAGTTTATATGTCTGCTAAAGGTTCTAAGAAGTAGAAACAAGATAGTCAGACACCTCAGAAGAATGTGGTAGAGGGTCTGTCAGCATTTGGACTCAAAATTGGAAGCCTTAACATATGCAATCTGATGATGTCAATTTTCTTTCAACCTCAACATATGGGACTCTGATCCAACCCTCTGATCCGACTCTGCCGGTATTTTATCTCGTGCAAGCCTACAAACCCTCAAGCTCCTCCCTACCAATAATTCTCTGGTCCTCATTCCCCTCAGATCTCATTTGCTGCTCTTCGCATCCAGATGTGGCTGTTGACTGCTCTCAGCTGTTGACTGACTCTTTAGAAAAACCTCCTTTCTTTTTTCTGTGATATTCTTCCTGTTTTGTTGCTCAGATTTCTCTGTCCTCCTCCTAGGCACCTTTTTTGGTGGTATGCTTTTTGTTTTTCCTCCCTACCCTGTTTAAAAAATATCTGTAATCTAAAAACTAAACTAAGTTAAACTAAACTACCTAAAACTTTCTCCTTTTATAGCTGTTTTCCTTTTCTTAGTGTGTGTGTGTGTGTGTGTGTGTGTGTGTGTGTGTGTGTGTGTGTGTGTGTGTGTATATATGCGTGCACACTCGCTCGTATGAGTCCGGTAACAGTGCTGTTTACAATGGTCAATTCTTAAGTGTTTCAAAGGTGTTAGGGACTTAAGAAGTGCACTAAATGCAGGAACAAGTTGGCTTTTTCTGACTGACTTTCTTTGTGTGTGTACTGCTTGGGTCCAGAACATCTGAACAAACAGTGTGATATCTGTGAAGCCTTCAATCCTAGGGTTTTCACAGACAGAAAAAAATAAGTTGATTTTAAAATTCTACTCTATTCATCTATGTTTGTTCATTAAAATGCATTTATGTTTTGCTTTTATTCCTTCGTTAGCCTGTACCAAGATTGTCACTGTCAAATGTTAAGTACATTTATGTTTTGCTTATGTTCTTTTATAGTATGTACCTACATATTTACTGTCAAATGTTAATGTACATTTATTTTCTTTTTTGGAGCTTTTCTCCTCGGGACTCCATTGAAAACGGGTTCTTCAATGGCCCAATGGACTATCCTGGTAAACCAACTGCAATAAATAAAATAAATAAATAAAAGGGTTGTTACCCTCCACTTTCTCTCAAGCCATCTCTGGGGTCTAACCTTAGACTTTGTCCAAACCAAGGGAATATACAGTGAGGCCACTGAGAGGCAAACAGCTGAACTCCACACTTTTAATATGAAAAAAGTAAAAATATATAAAACAAAAAATACACGTGAAGCACTTTCGTCTGGCTTAGTAGCCAGACTTCATCAGACAAACCACAGATAAAATTCATGCCTTATATAGTGAATGACACACCCTCCCTTCTGTTTAATTGATCAACTCAAAGGTCACACCAAACTAACTTTTTTCTTTGTTTTTCTTCATAGAAAAACATCCTACCAATTCTTGTATAAGCAACTACATATAATTAAAACCTTTATATCCAACAATAAACTATCTGCAGTATGAAATAAATTCTAAAATTATGTTTGTTGGAATATTATATAAAAAGTTACTGTCTACACAAGTGTATGTATAACATCCTTCATAATATACATAAAATCTACTCATGTCAATTGCTTTTATTACTAAATGAAGCTCAAACAGGCTGTCCCATCTAGACAAACTTCTTAGTTTTAAAATACAAGTTATAGATGTTACTTCATTTAGACCTGGTGGTCTACTTGCATCTAAATGGAGCTGCCATTAACAGTTCATGTTTTTCCAATACTAACTGGTAGGGGCCCCCCTCTAATGTCAGGTACAACTTGTCCGATAATTCTAAAGAGAAAGGTATGATCAGGATACCTAGCACAATGCCTAGCTAAGGCATTCTCCACTTTCCCTTTATTAATGTTGTATGTGTGTTCATACATCCTTTCTCTGAGCTTTGTCAGTTTTACCGACGTGGAATGCTGGACAAGTTTGGCACTGAGCTAAGTACACTACGGATTTTGAGTTACAGTTACACGTTCCACCAATCCTGTAGGTCCTATCCCTCACCGAAAAAGTGGTCCCAGGGGCCATACATTTACAAAAATTGCATGAATCACATTTAAACCTACCTGGCATTTTGTATGCTTTGTACATGTGCCCCTCCAATATAGCTTTCATATTCCTACCCCTCTTGAATGTCAAGGTTGGTTTGACACCAACTTTTTCTTTAAGTGCCTTGTCAGTGAGTAGAAGGTTCCAATTCCTACACAAAATGTTCTTAATTCCATAAGCATCTATACTAAAAGGGGTAATAAAACTCACCGAGTAATCTCTTTGTTGTATATTCTATGTAACAGTATATTACCCCACTCCCATGGTGTCTGAAGTGTTGTTGTAGGAGGATTCTAAATGTGTCACTCCCATGTCTACCACCTGATATGTACACAAAATGGGTTTATATAACCCTTTTCATCTTTTATACTGAACTTCATGTAAAAATTCCAAAATTAAAATTTCAGGATATCCTCTGTGGAGAAACATGTTTTTCAAAAATTCACATTCTATTAGAAATTAATTCTCCTCAGATACCATTCTTGCTGCTCACACTAACTGGCATTTTACAAAAGATCTTTTCTGGTGGATTGGGTGTGAGCTAGTAAAATATAGTAGGGAATTTGAGTAAGTTTCCTTATGATAGATTTTAGCAACATATTGTTTTCCCACTCTGTCTTTCCCCAATTCCACACCTAAATAGACAATCTTGTCTACTTGAAATTTACTAGTGAATTTTAAAAAGCTAGTAGTATTCGAGTGTTCTTAAGAATTGTTCAGCATCAGTATGGTTCCCCTTTAAACATAAAAAAAAGTCATCCAGGAATCTAGTGTATAGACCAATGCTGCCAATCATGTCCTCACAACTGAAAATGAACTGATGTTCCCAATGGGCCATCACCAACTTAGCAAAGCTAGCTCCGCATGGTGAGCCCATCGCTACCCCTACCTTCTGTAAGAAAATCTCTGTGTTAAACAAGACAAACTTATTTGTCAATACTACATCCAGTAGGTCCTCAATCAATCTCAATTCATAATGGGGGGGCCCCATGCCATCTCATTCTCTCACGCACCCATTCTATACCAGTTGTCTAAGGTATGGAAAAATCTAAATCCGTAACATCAATTGTTAAAAAATTTACTTCCTCATAAAATTCACATTTGTTTATAGCAGCTAAAACGCCCATGAGTCTCTACAAATTTGTTCTTTGTCTACATATTTCTTTAATGCTAAATCTACCAACTTTGCTATTGCATAGGTAATGGAAGCTCTAGCGTCAACTAGCGCCCTCATAGGGGGGTTCTGGATGTTCTTATGTATCTTGAGTATATCAAACAATGAGTGAATTTTGGGAGATCGTGAAGAAAGTAGTTAAGTGTTTGAACATCTATCATACCATCAATAAACACATCATTTAAAAACATTCTTAGTTCATTCACACTTGCTTTTACATATGTTTCACTTTCCAACAATACCCTCATCCTTTTATTATAATCCTCAATGTCTATCAACACTAATCCCCCTCCTTTGTCTGGTTTTAAAGTTCTAATGGGCAAAGATGTAAATAGTTGCAATGCTTCCTTTTCCTTTGTCAAAACATTAAATATATTTTTCATAGGGCAGTTAAATAAAGCGCTTACATCCAGTTCACACAAGTGCTCAAATAATAGTAACAAAGGGTGCAAGGGTGGGTTATATGTACTCAAATACCCATGTATTCGAGTGTTGGTCTGCTGACTTATTACCAATGTTCAAATTCAGTTTGCGGGTGTACAGTTTTAAATCTACTAAAGTAGATGACAAGTTAAACAGAGTTAATGGCACAAATGTCAACCCTTTTGCAAACAGTTCAATTAAGTCAGGGTCTATGTCATAGCTAGATTAATTATAGATTTTAAAGTCTCCATTCTTGTTTGTAACTACCCTGCATCCCTTACTGTCACTATTGTGTAAAACCCCACCACTTACCTTCTTCTTTCTGTTGTTGTTGTAAAACTTTGAATCCCCTCTCGTATTGTATGGCCGCTGGTGGTTCTGTACTCTGTTGTTCCTAAAACCCTACACATCGTCTTGTTGGTGTACATCATCTTGTTATCTAAAATTATTAACATTATGGTTTGTGTTTCGATTAGGCGTGCTGGTTACCAGTGTTGAGTGCCTATTTCCTTCACTGTTACCCGGGCTCTGCATTGGGTGATGTCACTTCTTCATTCTGATTTGCTCTATTACCATTAAGTGGGCGGTAATGAGTTTCCTCTTGACCAATGAAATTGCGGGTTTGAGATGGAGGTGGTACTGGGTAAGTGGTACCATTTTTGTAGTCCTTTATGTCCCTTTTCAATTTTTTAATCTTATTCTCAGTACATTTCACAATTTGTTGGTCAATAGGTACTAAAATTCTTTTATAATCGAACTGGTATCTGAAAAAATCGTTGTCTGACCTAATCTCCCTGTCCAGGTCAGTCGTTTCAGATACTAAGTTCTCTACTGCAAGCAAATAATGTTTGCACATTAAATTTATAAGTTCAAGACCATGTTTATTAAAGAGATGGATTAATTCAGTGCGAAACTCCATTCCTGCCTCCAGTCCTGTCTGATATTGCCAGGACCAGAGACCCTTCGGTACAACCCCTTCTTTACTGCACTCAGGAAAGTAGTTTAATTCTAATTGTAATTTTTTAAGTTTTAGTAGCTTATAGTCTAGTTTGTCAAGGTTAGCTCTTATCGGAATACTTCCCCCAGCCAGTCGTCCTGTATTTACCTCCTCCTTGCTTGCCTTAAGTAACGGTTGAACACTAAGCCACCAATGAGCCCCGAGGAAGTCACTCCAGCTGGTAAAACTTTGTCTGGTAAAGCAGGATGGCCGTCTTTTGCTTATTATTAGGGGTACTCTCCCTCATCTCCTGCGGTTCTGTTGGAGTCATAGCAGTAACATTTCCTAAAACTGGAGCCACACAGTTAGGTACGTTTACTTTGCTCGCTACCTGGGAGTGGGTGTGGCTGAGACAAGCTGCCCACTCATGCTGATAGTTCTTCGAATCTTTGAGCAGTCACTCCTAACAGAGTAGTTAAATTACCTACTTCTGCAGACAATGGTTGTGATAATTGGGAAGGCTGTGACAAGAGATCCATGGAAATATTCAACGTTCCTCCAGCAGCCATAAATTGTGAAGACAAATCCAAAATCTAAAAAACCCACAAACAACTGCGAACAAAGACCACTTTGAAGCAAACAACTGAACTCCACACTTTTAATATGAAAAAAAATAAAAATATATAAAACAATAGACGTGAAGCGCTTTAAGTCCAGCTTAGTAGCCAGACTTCATCAGACAAACCACAGATAAAATTCATGGCTTATGTAGTGAATGACACACCCTCCCCTTCTGTTTAATTACATGTTAATTACTTAATTGATCAACTCAAAAGTCACATCAAACCAACTTTTTTTCTCTTCACACTCAACCATCCTACTAATTCTTGCATAAGCAACTACATATAATTAAAACCTTTATATCCAACAATAAACAATGTCTGCAGTATGAAATAAATTCTAAAATCATGTTAATTATATAAAAAGTTAGTCTACACAAGTGTTATGTAGACATCCTTTATAATATACATAAAATCTACTCATGTCAATTTCTTTTATTACTAAATGCAGCGCAAAGGGGCTTGCCTTATCTAGACAAACTTCTTAGTTTTAAAATACAAGTTATAGATGTTACTACATTTAGACCTGGTGGTCTACTTGTATCTAAACAGAGCTGCCATAACAGTTCATGTTTTTCCAGTACTGGTAGGGTCACCCCCTAATGTCAGGTACAACTTGTCCGATAATTCTAAAGAGAAAGGTATGATCAGGATACCTAGCACAATGCCTAGCTAAGGAATTCTCCAACTTCCCTTTATTAATGTTGTGTATGTGCTCATACTCCCTTTCTCTGAGCTTTCTGTCAGTTTTACTGACGTAGAAAGCTGGACAAGTTTGGCACTGAGCTAAGTACACTACGGATTTTGAGCTACAGTTAACCCTTCCATCAATCCTGTAGGTCCTATCCCTCACCGAAAAAGTGGTCCCAAGGGCCATAAATTTACAATAGCATACAAAATGCCAGTTCTGAAGTTGTTCTGTAATAAACGGGATGAAAGCACTCAACTTATTCTGGCTCCAGTGTCTTTTGTTTGTTTTTCAAAATGCCAGGTATGTTTAAATTTGATTCATGCAATTTTTGTTAGTTGGTTTGGTGTGACCTTTGAGTTGATCAATTAAGTAATTAATTTGTAATTAAACAGAAGGGAGGGTGTGTCATTCACTATATAAGGCATGAATTTTATCTGTGGTTTGTCTGATGAAGTCTGGCTACTAAGCCGGATGAAAAACGCTTCACATATATTGTTTGTTTTATATATTATTTTTTTTCATATTAAAAGTGTAGAGTTCAGTTGTTTGCCCCTCAGTGGTCTTTGTTCGCAGTTGTTTTGTGGTTGTTCAGATTTTGAACATGCAAAGAGGTCCAGATCAGCTGACCTCCAAACTCCTCGGAAATGAAGAGAAGTTTCTAAGTCAAGTTAGACTTAAGTGATGCCTCATAAATTTTCAAATCTGATGAAAATGGTATCCCTGGATACTAAGAAAGATTTTTTCGGATCCAAAGTCCTTGGATGGTCTACTTGCCATCACTGGATGCAGTACCGTCTAGGGTACTCTCTCCTTTTCTGGAGAGGTGCTCTAGGCCATCATCTATTGTGGCTTTCCGCTCTTCTAAAAGTCTGTGGATCATCCATTCTTGGGCCTGTATCATGAATCTGCTCAGTGTGTCTGCCTGAACATTTCGAGCTGAGGGAATATAAACAGCTGTCAAAGTAACCTTTGCTTGAAGAGCAATCTCCCAGGCTTGGATTGCTAATCTGCAGAGTAGGTAAGACTTTGCTCCCCCCCTGCTTGTTCACATACCACAGAACAGTGGCGTTGTCTGAGAATAGCTTCAAAGGACCTGGTAGAAGAGATGACCCAAAGGCTTGAAGGGCCAGGACCAGAATCCTGATCTCTTTGATGTTGGATGTGTTGCTTCCTTACAGAGGGAGACTACAGGCCTTGGACTTTTAGGTTCCTCAGAGTTGCTTTCCAACCCAGATCTGAAGCGCCTGTGAACATTTCTTGTATTGGTGGAAGTGGCTGGAGGGGAAATCCTGGATTCTGAGAAATTTGATGAATCCACCAAAGCAATTCCTTCTTTAGCCAAGGAAGAGGAGGAAAGACAAATTCTAGATGAGCATGCTGGGATCAGAGTGTTTTCAAGTACCACTGGAACTTTCACATGTGGAGTTTGGCTAGGGGCAGCATTGATATATAGGGTGGAATGTGTTTTCCATGTCATGTAGGAACCTCCTTGTTCAATGAACAAGACCCATTTGTCTATGTCAATGCTTTGTCCATTTTAAAAGGAAATGAGAATAGTGCTGGGAAAGAGGGATTTCTGAGAAAGTTGCCAGGTAGTCACAGACTACATGGCTTGTTTGTAAAGGGGGCCTTTTGTGCAGAGGATGGCCAAGACCTAGGAGGCTTCTGCCTGCATGTGTCCTTCTTGTGTTGTTGGGAAGGTGCACAGGTGGTCTTCCTTACAAAACTAGGCCTAGAAGGGTAGTTCCTATGGAATTTAGGAACGGAGGAGACAAAAATATACTTACGCTGCTAAGGTTCTTTTCCTTGCTCTTAGAAGGGATTTGAACAGGGCTGCAGCATCAGAACCAAATAGAGCAGTATTGTCCAGTGGTGCCATCCATAAGTTTTTGCCTTAAAACCCTTAAGCAAAGGCTAGATTCTCAGCAGGAATATCTCCCGAGGACAGAACCAGATGCTACTGATCTTGCAGACACCTCAGCTGTGTCATAGCTGCATTTTAAGGAATGCCTGGTAACCTGAGATAAAACTGCCAAGCGGGAATAAATCTGGGATTTTGCTGCAGAGTCTGGGAGATCCATCAGCAATCTGGAGGCCTGTAAAAGTAGGGCCAGAACATACTTAGACGTGTGTCTGATAATTAATGGTTCTAAAAGCCAGTGTGGAAGAAGTGTACACCTTTTTTCCAATTCTCTCCATCATTTTACTGTCCTTATCTGAGGGCAGGAGGTTGGAGGAGGGCAATAATTTTGTGGTTTTATCAGCAGACAGAGAGATCACAGTTGGGTCTGCAAGAGGACATTTGTACAGATAACAGACATTGGCAAAACCTCAATGCAAGGGGCAGAAGAGGTACCACAAGGAACGTTTGAAGGAGCTAGCTGCAATTCCCTCTTATCCATAATGGACCTCTGTGATACCTCTGGGGACGTGCTGAAGGAACCCTCCCTAGTGGCTTCCAAATCAATACCCACCAAAGTAGAAGAACCTGATATCATACATACCTCCAAGCCTTCACTGGCCTCGAGAGGGACATCTAGGATCAGAGGTGCAGCCAAAGATTCAGGCCTTACCTTTTTCTTCGGGGGCTCACCCAGTGGACCTGGAGTACCTTCTATACCTAGCACTAGTCTCTTTAGTCTCTGGTTTTCAAGATATATAGTAAAGGCAGACAAACAACTGCAGAGTGTTTTAGGGAATAACACCTGACAGCACAGGACTTGTAATCGTGATCGGACCACAGACAGAAAGAGACACTGGTCGTGGCTGTCTGTGTAGAATCTGCCTTCCACAGTGGCACTTGCCCTTCCTGGATGATATTAACTTCTAACAAGCATGCAGTAGCAAAAGCGTAATAAGGTTTTCCACAACGGGGCACTTATCTGGATTGTAGAAAAACTTCTGGTGATCAGACGAATGGTGGAAGATGTGATTTGGACTGGCGGCAGAGAAGTTCAGAAGATGGCACATGCAGATGTCACTTTTATGTCCGACATTGGCTGTTTTATGTGCAACGTCGCATGTACCTTGCAGTAGCTTAACTCTTTGGTATACTGACCGGACGTTCAGGTCACCTAGGCAGGGATCTCCCTCTTGTTATGAATACTGCAACATGGGAATAGGACAACACCGTAACTTCTTTTTTCAGCTAATCTATTTTGTTGCTCACTTACTAATGGTGAAAAGGTAACAGCTGCTCTGAGAACACAGAGAAATTCACACAAAAAAGTGAAAATGAACTAGGTTCCAGAAGCTATGAAAGATGGCTGTGACTCGCACTACTCAATTCTATTTAAGTGGAAGTTAAAAAAGAAAAATAGTTCCTTATGTCTAGCATGACTGTATAAAGGGGGGCTTGAAGCAGTATCTGGGGAAAACCTCGAAGATCAAGTTACAGTAGAAAGACCACTGAGCTACTATCATTAAAGTACAAATATATACTGAAATAACAGAAGTAGTGGCAACCTAGATTTACCTATAAATATTTTTGTTGATTGTGTTAGCTCCCCTAGGCCAATGGCTTCTTTTCAGGGGAGACCTGTGATATTATATTGACTAGGGGATATTTGGCTAGCAACAGTGGTGAACTCTCCCTACTCTTTTTGATAACTGCCATGGAATCTTTTATATTCATGTGCACTGCCACCAGTTCAAGGAGAGGGGGCCTTGGTTTAACATCTCTTAAAAAAGATGGCACACCCAGGAGTGCAGCACCTTTCTTATGCTCCACTGCAGTATCAGTACTGGAAAGAATTAATCCAAGTACCTGGTGTGGGAATAGAACACACACAGCCTTCTGCTCTAAGTAGAGGATGCTACCTGTTGAACTAGTGAAACTGAGAATGAGCACATTGGTTTTCCAGTCCCTTCCTAGGAAAACAGCACTGTACCAAACAAATACAACAACATGAACTGCCTAGTACTACATTTCTGGTTTGCAAATACCACCAACAGAAATAATTTGGATCTGAATGTTTTGGGGTAGCACTAAACCTCTCAACTTTACCTGGTCAAGACTTCTGGAGAAAGTAAATAATGTGGGAATAAAATCGAACAATTTTTAATTATAACTCTAATTCACTTAAAGTCAATAGACCAACAAAGTTTTGCATCAATTTGCATTCTTTTGAACAACTAGTAGTATAAAACTCTAATGACTAGCATCATGTATTGGCAATCATGACTGATTTCTAGAAAATGAAAAATGTTAAGAGGGGGAAAGGACAAACAGAAGCAAAATTAAGGACATTCAGCAAAAAAAAAAAAAAAAAAGGCAGCTGACAGGTAAATGCATTCTAGGATTTGAATACTTTTTTGGATGTCTGGTATTTTAAATGAAGCAGTTATAATATTCTGAATGTTAACAGTCTGTGAACAAGTATCAGCAGAAGAATTTAAGAATGTGTAGTTTTAATGACTGAGATAATTAAAATTAAATATCCTTAAATTCTTAAGTGGAGGCTTCGTCATTTTCAGACTATAGTATGATTTGACATTACCACAACCATTGTACCAACAAGCAAAATAATTAAAGAAATTACAGCCATTGTCAGCTTTCCATGTGAAACATTTACTAACTAGGGAGGGAGCTCACATCATGATTACTTTTACACTTGTTTTACCACATACCCAGTTCTTCAACATTTACAGACTCTCAGGAGAAAACTCAAAGTTGTAAATGTCCAAGGCCCCCATGTGAGCAAGCCAAGCAACACCCACACCAGCACAAAAAAAAAAAAAAAAAACAAAACAAGCAACTCCAGTCAACATCAAGAAATACAGGTAAGAGCAGACTTGTATCATGAATACCATACCATCCATATCAACAAGCAAAACAATTAACAAAATTACATCCATAGTCAACCTTCCAATGTCAAAATGTGGAATACTACACCGTCATGCAAAATGTGGAACAAATGACTAAGACATTATTTACTAACTAGGAAGGAAACACATACCATGATTAAACTGTATCACACACTTCTAAAATAGGGGTGTCAAACACGCGGCCCGCCACACTCCCATATACACGGTCACGGCACATTTGCTGCTCCAGTCTTATAGCCTGCCTACCTTAAGTTTTATAATATGATTAATATCCAGCCTTTCATCTTTTAAGATGACCACTTATACTTTTGTATTATTGTGTTTTTGTAATAAATCAAATCGCCCTCTGCCTTTTTACGTCAAACATATTAATCATGTTTTAAACAATGGCCGTTTTATTGCATCTACTCCGTACTGTATAGGTATTAAAAGTGAACGTGATCTGGCAGGCTCTTGCTTTACCTGGCCTTTGAGCACTAGTCTTGCTTTGTCTCTAGAGTCATTTTATTTGGAGCATTACATATATCCACTGTATGTGTGTGTGTGTGTGTGTGTGTGTGTGTGTATATATATATATATATATATATATATATATAATATATACACACACAAATATACATTTACTTTGAATTCCTTTATCATGTTTTCAAAGAAAAGAACAGTTAATGAAGAGCATTGTGTGGTATAGGAAAAGTGGAAAATCTTGTACTTTTTTGCTAAACTGAATGGAAAACCAACTTGCTTGATTTGTAAGCAAAAAAAATCAGTTGCCTACCATCTCTTCTATTCATTCTTGATGTCTACACAGCAATCTCTCTAAGGCTATACCTCACTCTCACAATCTTTAATCTGCTGCTCTCCATCTTTCTCTCTCTACTGTAAACTGTATTGTTCACACATACGCTACTATCCCATGTCATCAACTGCATTCTTGTTAGGCTTGCATACTTAATACTAGTTACATAGATTTTGGGTTTTATCTATTTTATTGTATTACCTATTCTGTAATGTTTTCTGTGCCATCGCTGCTTGATTTCTATATTTTGATTCTGTAGCTTTATCATGTTGTTTGTTTTTGGAGCTTTTCTCCCCGGGTCTCTCTTAAAAATGGGCTCACCCTGGCCCACTAGACCTCCCGGTAAACAGAAGCAAATAAATTAATAAAATGGCTGTGGTGAAGGAATATAACATTCACAGGCATTACAGAAGTACTCATGCTTCAAAGTATGATGGATAAGTGGAAAGTTGCATGAAGAAAAAGTTAGGGAGTTAAAACAGTCACTCAAAAAGCAGCAGTTACTGTTTAAACATGTTCATCAAGCCATTGATTCTGTAGTTCAGGCAAGTTATAAGACTGCACAGAAAATAGCTGCGTCATTGAAGCCTTTTTTTTTGGAGGGGAACTTTATAAACAAATGTATGTTGGTGGCTGCAGAAGAGAATTGCCCTAAAAAATGTCAAGCATTTGCAAACATAAGCCTTTCAAGAAATACAGCTGCAGATACAATTAATGTATTATCAGAAAATCTTAACAGTCAACTCAAAGAAAAAGTTGCTAAATTTATAGCATTTTCTGTAGCAATTGATGAACGTACAGCTGTGAGTGACAGCACAACATGCAGTTTATATACATGGTGTAGATGAAAATATGCAGGTAACTGAAGAATTTGTGGAACTGGTACCAGTGAAGGGAGGAACAACAGATGACATATTTGAGTTTGGTAGGTGTACTAGATAAAACAGGTGTAGACTGGATGAAAAAGGAGTTTGGCTATAGTTGGAGCCCTGAAATGGTTGGTAGAAAAGCTGGCGTGTCACCAAAGTTAAAGGAAAAACTACTAGCTATGAACGCAGACCATCAAATTCACAGTGTTCATTGCAGAATTCACAGAGAAGTGCTTTGCAGTAAAACATTAAAGATGGATCATATCATGGATGCTGTTAAGGCAATGAACTTCATATGTGTGAGAGGTCGGAACCAGAGACAGTTCAACAGCTGGAGGAAATTCACATATCACATATGCGATATCACACCGATGTTCATTGGTTAAGCTGAGGAGTCATGCCGAAGCGCTTTTACGAATTAGGAAGTGAAATGCAGAGGTTTATGCGTGACAAAGGAAGGGGTGTGCAGGAAATGAAAAACAATGACTGGATTCAAGATCTAGCTTTTGTGCTAGACATGACAGAAAACTTGCACTACCAGAATACAAGGCTGCAAAGTCGCAATAAATTGGTGACAGATTTACATGACCATATTTGTGCCTTTGAGCCGAAGCTTAAATTTTTTGACCACCAACTAGCAGCAACTAATACTGCACACTTTCCAACTCTGAAGTCCTTGCAAGGCACACCAGAGTTTCATGGTGACACCACCAAAATGTACTGCAAAAAGATTTCCAATTTAGTGAATGAGTTCGGACAAAGATTTGCAGAGTTTAAAAACTTTGAGCATGATTTTTGTATTTTTCGCAACCCTTTCTATGTTAGTGCTAATGAGGTACCAGAACAGTTTCAGTTAGAACTAATTAAGCTCCAGTGTAATTCTGTTGAAGGATAAATTTTCAAGTGTTGATACTGGCACATTTTATCAGTATGTTTGGCCAACATATCCCCAAATTAAATGTTTGGCCTCAAAGATTATGTCAATGTTCGGCAGTACCCACGTCTGTCAATAACTCTTTTCTGTTATGAACTTTAAGAAGCCTCGACTTAGGTCTCAACTTACTGATGAACATCTCAACTCAACACTGAAGGTAGCCACTGCTCAATCCTTCGTGCTAAACACTGATGCACTTGTGCAGTCAAGAAGTGCAAAGTTTCTGGGAGCAGTAATACCAGGCATTACGGCAAATAATAGTTTGATTTTCTTTGCTTGTTTGTTTTTAGGTTACACACAAACACGAGTGTAGACTAAATCCACCATTCTTTATTATCATCATTATTATATTACTCCCCTAATAAGTGGTCTCGCTTTGCTCATAATAATCTGTCCCGCGCACTGAATATTCTGATGAAATGTGGCCTGCTGGGTTAAGAGACTTGGCTCAGCTACTCTAATTCACTTAAAAAGTTAACAGAACAGGTTTTGCAGTAACACATTTTCTAAACATTTGAACAAAAACTATAAAACCATAATAACTGGCAATGTTGAAGGATTATAAACCTCAATGATTTTTAGCCAGTGGTGATTTACCAGAAAATGAAGACACAAGTGAAGCCTGGCAGTTGCTGTAGGGGATTAAGGCTTTAAACTGTTAGTGAGCAGTTTCCTGCAGTCAAGGGTACAGTGCTTGTTTTTTTTCTACCTCCATTTTCCTTCTATGTGACTTTGATTAAGTTGCTTAATCTGACAGTGCTCCTGTGTTATTGATTTACCTGGTTTAAAATACAGAAAAACAAAAAGACAGCATATATATGAAGCTAAATGCTTGTGGCTTCTGAAAAATAAGAGCAAAGCCAGATCATGGCCAAATGAGACCTTAGGCAGACCAGATTCCCCAAACCCACAGCCATACCAATAGCCCATTACTTGGCTGTCTCTTTCCATTTACCACAAATCACCACTGAACTCTGTCACTGTGCATACTATTTTCTTGATTACTTTTTACAATGATCACAGAGATTTGGTTTTAAATTTAAATATTAAAAATTTTATAAGAAGAAACAGCTACAGCCATTTAATGACCAAAACACCCTCACACTGAAAACAACATGAGCAACAATAAACATCTCCTCTTTTGAAACTCCCATTTATTGAAAATGCATATGGCAGTCCATTAAACTACAACATGCATGCAGGTATTCATAATCAAATGGAATATGGTGATGCACTAATTAGGGGCTAAGTGAAGGGCACAGGGATACAAAAGGCAAATGTGCAATGAATTTGTTAACAGCTTCGGACAGCCTAATGGGTGCAGATGACTTTTTTTATGGGCAGCCAAGGACCACTGTCTGAGGGAATCAAAAGCTGTATTACAGGAAGCAGCTGATCAACAGCTCATAGCTTTAACTCATCTGCACCAAGTACCAAACTGCTGTAGCCCAACAGTGCATTTCATATTCTTGTGCCTGCAAAAACAAGTTAAAATAAAAATCCATTCTTGGTTAATATTTTAACTTTAAACCTGTAGACTTTATGGTATGCAGTTTATTCACAGACAATTAAGCACACTGGTCAGCAGTCAACAAAACAAGGAAACCCAAGGATTTCAACCAGTTGTGTAAAATCTTACCACAACAGCAGATGCCCTTCTCTTCACTGTTGCAATATTCTTTACAAAAACAATTCCCTGCCAAGGGTAGCCTAACATCTGTCCAGCATACCAAAGCCTTAGGATTTTATAGACATTGTACGTCATGCATATGCTCCCCACCTCAAGGAGTAGGGCATAAAGATGATGTACGAACATACATATCTCAGAACTTGCTGCCTGCCTGTACACCATCATTGAGCATCATCCGGATGCACCTGCTGCTGTGCTTAGGGTTCTGCAAGAGGCCAGGAACTCATACCAGGAAATCATGCGTGCCCAAATGGAAGAGATTTTCTGTTTGGTGCCTTGCTCGTAACCAGTATCGACTTTTGTGGGATCCCTCTGGTTTTCTCTTATTTGTGCATAATGTCTATAATCTTAATATTCACCCATTTGTTTGGCTCCACTTATTTAACAATCGGAACAAAGACTCACTACTCTTTTCATTTCCATTTTTCTCTTTCTCAAAGTGCTGAAGGTACTCTCCTTGGTGCATGCATTACTGATGCTGTCTATACTGAAATCTTAATGAAGTATTCACCTGGTAAATTTAATCAAACAAATCACCACATTTCTTTACATCACCAAATTTCTTCAAAATGACATTCAAATGTATGTATCCTGATTATGGCTTCATTTCTTAGTTTTAGCCTGCTTAACTCTGATGTGCTAATATCTATATTCTTTGTAGTGCTAGCAGAAACGTTCTGTAACTGCCAAACAGAAATCCATCCATCCTCAACCCCTTTTCACATATTTGCACACGGGGTTGGGGTGTCACTTCAAGAGTGACAATAATCGAAGGAGCCAGCACAAATGACAAAGTTTCTCCAACTGCATAGTTGAAATTATACCACATTTCTCAAAAGCCTTGCAATATAGTGCATTTACCCATTTATCATTTGAAACCAATGTTTACATTTTGTGGCTTCTTTTATACAAGTAAAAACTGACCTGTGCATTGGCTTTGGTTTCTGACTGGAAGACTGCATACAGATTTATATATAGTAACTGCCAATTTCAGCAGCTAGAGCCTAGGAGAGGCTAAGGTAGGTCAATTAGACCAGACAGCAATTAAACTGCATGGAGAGAAACTAGTGGCAGGTAAATATCAGCTGTAGGGAGCAAAAAAGTGCAGCGAAATGAAGTTATAATTCTAATTAAAATCTTATAACCTCAAAGTTAAAGAATATCATACCCTAAATTTTAGAGATGGACTTTAGGAACATGTGGAAGCTAGACAGCACTTAGATTTCCTCAGTCACTTGGGGAGGAGACACCAGACATGTGGAGCTTGGTAACAAAGCTGTCAAGCAACATCCAGCAACTCAAGGGAAGAAAAAAGCAAGGGTCTAACTAGACATTAAAGAAGTGAACGGACAGCTCCTTGAGATAATGGGAAAACCATCTCATGTAGGACTACATAAATTAACATTAAAACTTTAAAGATGGTACAAAAGTGAACTGGAATAGTATGAAGGTAATTAAAGGGTGCCTAATCAACCAGATTGCTAGGCAGCCCCAGGTACAGGGGAGTTACAGTAATAAAGACACAAAGAAACCAGGGCACCATCACAAAAAGGTTCTTAATAGAAGAAAGTGCTTGATGTTCAGATGATCCCTGGAAGGAAAGAAGATGATCCAAGAAAAGAGGACGTCTAGTCCCAGAGCATCAGTCTGCCTTCTATAACCACATCAAGATTTTTCACTAATGCCAATATATTAACATTATAAATAACTGCTATCATTGAGACTAAATGCCAAGTCCCTTAAAGTGGTGCGAGTCATCATAGTGACAGTTTGTGAGGTGCTGAGCAGCAGATGTTTAATGGTCGTTCAATTTTTGATGCACTCTAGATCAACTAAAGAATCTGCAACAGACAAGTTAACGTGAGGGAAGGACTGGTAAGGCTGAGCAACTCCCTCAATGATTTCTTATAATGGAAATTTGTCCATGAACAACAATATTTTGATATCTTGTGGATTACAAAGTGGTAATCCTTGACATTATGCATTCAGTACACTCTGAAATATAGTAGGACAGTACCAGAAGCTTCACAGTAAAGTCCTCAAATAATCCAAAATGATGTCATGATTCAATGCATCAAATGCAAGAGAGAGAGAGAGAGAGAGAGACATAGGACTAAACAAATGACTACTAATAATCCCTCACCAAAAACAGACATTTTAAGATTTAAAGGGCTGTCCCAGTTCTATGTCTAGTGGAAAAACAAGCTTGGAAACAACCACGAACATAGTACTTGTACAAAATAGAATCAATCTATGAAAACAGCCTTCTCAGAAACCTTACTTACTAAAGGAAGATTAGAGCTAGAGTGGCAGCTGGTCATGACCAAAGTTATATGTCTTGATTGGGATGACTAGAAGATTCTTAAAGTAGAAATGCAACCCCAAGTACTTAGTGTAGAAGATACTATCTGATCAATCACTGGACCACGGACGTAAAGAAAAGCCAGAAAGTCAGTTCTGGTGGGAGTGGGTCCAGGCAACAGGTAACAAGTTGCATGCCTGAGACCAAACAGACCACTTCTAAGAAGCCAGTTAACTGAAACTCTCACTGTATCCAATACAGAGTCTTTTATTAAGTACTAGATGCATGTTTTGAAGATCACTGTGCAAGTCAAAATTGCCATCAATAATGCCAGCTTAGCTATAAAGAATTATGTAGCCAAGTCACATTCTCCAGAAGAAAATGCTCTAAAGGTGGACAAACAGACCACGTTACTTGGCCAGAAGAGGTGTAAATGGTCAGTTTGATCCAGTATAAATCTCTCTAGCTGGGAGCATTGACATTTTACAGATATTTTTGCTTGATCAACACAATGTTCACCAATCCTAAGCTTGAAATCAAAGAAGCCAGTACATCTCCATTAATGTTCAAGACTTCTCTCCTCTCCTAAACAAGAGGAACTCCATATATAAACCCATGATTAACTTGGTAAAAGGTGAACAGAACATTGTAAGAGGTGGGGCAACCACCTCCTGTAAAGAATGTACAGCTGCATTATAAGTTGCAACTCATCTGGACCACCTGTATTGGATAACAAAAGGAATTAGTGGAAGACATGGGCAAACCAATCTGTTGCAATATGAACATTCCTGCATTCACCAAGCTCAAGATCAGTGGCTGTAACTGGAGTAAAGTAAATGCAGACTCAAAAAAAGATGGTGTTGCCCCATGACTGGGGTTACCACTACAACTCAGTGGTAGATACAGATATGTGGAATACTTAGTTCAGAGTAAAAGACAATCACCTAAGCAAAGCCAGACACCCTCATTAAAAAAAAAAAAAAAAAAAAAAAAAGATTAAGAGTTAAGGCCATAGACCCTTCATCAAAGATGTTGAGGTCATTCAGTAAACAGTTTGCAAAACTCAACACAGAGTCAACAAGGTCATGAACTCCTGAATATCCTTGTATTACCTAGTGGAAAGCAAATGAAGAGAAGACAGATTGCTTGTTCCCATAACATACTCAAGAACTGGTAATTCCAATATTTGCTTTGTATTCCACAGCAGACAGAGGTATCTAATTGCTATCTTACACCCAATCCTGCCCAATTTCAGATGCTGTATTGAGGAAAACCAGGAGGTGTCACTCCAGCTGCCTAATATATTCTACATTTTTAATGCCATCATGTTTTGTGATAAAACTAAGGTCAGCATCATGCAGCAAATTTGAGATACCAGTACTGCTGAAAATGGGCCATGCATTTGAGTAAAGCACCTGCATAGTTAACCAGTGATGCCAAGGTTCCAGATCTCTGTCCATTAAATCCAACTGGCTCCCTATGTAAGGCACACAAAAGCAGTGTTTGGCTAAGACTAACATTTCATCCTGGGGGTGGGGGCTTGGTCACCCTAACATCTGGTAGACCTAAGAGAATAATGAACATCTATATCACGCTTCTTCAAAATGGGATATATAACAGGATCAGAACACAGTTACACCAAGCCTTTAAGGATAAAATGCCTGAAGCTCCAAGACAACCTCCCCTCAAACATACACCATCCTACTCCACAGTGCAGACAGCAAGCATCACTAAGCTCTAGGAAAATATAAAAACAGATTAATATTAAAATAATGCAGTCACAAAATGGCCAATAAAATAGCACAAAACAAGGCTCCTCAAAACAACACAGTCCTCACTAAGCTGCAGAATAGACTGGAAATAATGATAAAAGAGCAGAATTCTCATCTTCTGATGAAGACTGGAGCTTAAAAGCTGACAGATACCGAGTGACCTACAATGACCTCTTAGCTCTAACCCTGAATTATGGGCAGCAAAACATTCAAAACTCTGCTACACTGCAGGAGGCAACAGATGCATTCACCTTAAATATGAATTATGGATTTTATAACAGATCACCCAATTAAATACACAGCAAAATTTTATAGGCAGTAAGCCAAAAAAATCTAGTCAGCAAAGCATAAAATGGAGAGCACCAAATAATTCCTGGATGAAAACACTTCAGTGTAAAAGTGGAAAGACTGTAGAATCAAAATTAATAAATGCTTTGAAACGAGAAAACAGCACAGCTGGTAAAGCAGTTCAGCCACTAGATGAGATCAAGCAACAGATGGCTGATAACTAAAGGTGTAGAAAGCTAAATAAGCATGTCAGCAATCCTCGTGTAAAAAAAAAAAAAAAAAAAACTAACATCAAAACATCACAACTACAAAACAGAGCTACAAAGCTGCAACACTTTAAACTAGTGGAGCTGCAAGGCTAAAAAGCAAGGTAAGGAGCCAACAAGCAAATCCATCAAAACATAAGTTCCTGATTTACAAAAAAGAAAAGAAAGCAGCACAGCAGTGTAACTACAAGTTAAGGCAGTTCCATTTAATATCTTTAAATGCAGCAGCACTCTGCAAATGAGTCAGTAATCAAGCATTGCAATAAAATTAGAAAAAGTAAAAATAAAAACTTTAGTAAAAATGCACCTCATGCAAACCTTTGGTAAAAAAGCTAACTGATACTATATTATCATCTCAAAGAGCCAAACGCTGCATTCTCTACCAGTAAAATAACACTTCTACCTTGAACTGTAAGTTTTTTTTTTACCAGGTTGTGCTCTTATTAAGAAGAATCCTGTACTGACTTCTGTTCATACACCATACATTTTAGCTTTTCTTTCCTCTTTAGACTTAAAAACAGCAAATCTTGACAGATAGGCATACTTTACCATCTAAAGAGCCTACAAATTTGATAAAAATGGTTACCTTTCCTTGGGACTAGAAAACTGCATACATTATATATGATTATAACTGCACAGTTTCTACTGGGTACCATTCTGTGTTGCCAGGAAATATCCTTGTTGTATATAGGCTTTGTTTTGATTTTATTAGTAACAGCCTTAATTTTGCACATCTCAAATTCCACAATCACACCTTTAAACGGTACACTTACAGTTTCACTTGCTTTGCATACATCCAATGTTTTCTCTAATTTTAGATCAGATACTCTCAGTCTCATGCTGACTTCATATCAGTGAAGTTTGCAAGTTACCACATCCAGTCTGTGGTCTTTTTTTTTAAATCTTATGAGCAGGTAATTGTTTGCTGTGCCCCCCCCCCCTGATTCCTGGTTAAAGAAATAGTTCATAAATGTAAAATGTGTCACTGTCTCAAAGTATGTTTAAAATTTCTCTTTCATCAGTATTAACATATATACTTAGAGGTGGACTGAAACATGATTTCACTAGGCTAAAACAGGAAACAGTAACAGTGACTCAAAGGTACTGCATTAGTTTCAGAGTTGCATGCAAAATGGGGCGGAGGGCATTTAAATAGAAGATTAACGGTAGGAAATGGTAGGTCTGGATTGGGAAAGAATTTTATGGGGAAGTGTATTGCAGAAAGTTGAACAAGTAGTGAAGATTTGCATATTCTCCCTTACATTTATGTGAGTTTCATTAAGACATTCTGATTTCCTCCCACCTGCCAAAAGATGCTGCTTAGTAGCTACCATGCTGTTTTTGTGCTGGTAATCTTGACTGTTACCCTTGTGGCCTGAGCTATGGATGAAAGTGATGTGTAACCACTTACCAGGTTTAGCAAATAAAATTAAATTTTAAGAAACAGTTGTAAGTGTGGAAGTATATAACCAATGCTGTTTCTAAGGAGAAGGTGATGGTGGCTGTTACTGTTGTTGTTATTATTAATTCAGCAAGCAGTGGTCAAAGATGACTATGAGGTAAAGACAGCCTAAGCTGAAGATTTGAAGTTGACTGCAGATCAAACACAACAGTTCAATTAATTACTTTGGGCACTAGCACTTCAACAAGAGGAAGAAACAGATGGAGTTGAGAATGAATGGCAGGACCTCAAAACAGTGTGTGTGAGGACTACAGGACAGATATGTAGCTGAGCCAGGTAATGAGGTACATAAGCAAAGCTGATGGTGGAATGAAGTCGTCCAGGAAGTCCTGAAAAGAAAGGACTGCAGGAAAAAAGTGGGAGATAGAAAAGACTGTCCAGGTTAGAAAGGAATACTGGTTGGCTAGCAAACAGGCTACAAAAGGAGTTGCAATAGCAAAGAACAAGGCACCAGAAACACTCTACCAGTTTCTAGAAAGTGACCCAGTAGAGCAAGGCAAAGACAGAAAGATGAAGAAGACAGACACCTGTTTACCAGTCCACAGGACTTCAAAGGCAGGTGGAAGGAGAACTTCCAGCAGCTTCTGAATGAAGAAAACTCCACAGTAGCTGTAGAGGAGGAGCCCACCACAGAAGGAAGAACAGCACTAAAGGCAAATGAAGTCCGGGAAAGCAGCAGGCTGAGATGAGCTCACAGCAGATATAATAAATATGTTTGGTGAGATACAGGAGAAACAGTTCCTTGGGGGTACTCGAAGCGGTATGGAGAGAAAGGAGTATCCCAGATGACTAAAGAATAAAGCACACTAGTGCCAGTGTTGAAAAACAAAAGGGACACTCGCTGTGGGCACTAAAGAGGTATCAAACTCCTGTCACACTGCATGAAAGTTCTGAAGAGTGTGACTGACAAATGAATATGCAGAGTAGTACAAAATAAGATGAGAGATGAGCAGTTTGGATTCAGATCAGGATGCAGCACAACTGATCTGATGCTTGCAGTGAGACAAATGCTTGAGAAGCTAGAGACGAAGAAAGAGTCCAACTAGCCATTCTTAGACTTGGAGAAAGCATGGGACAAGGTCCCAAGAAAGACAATTTGGGCATTCCTGTGGTGGTTTACAGTCTCAAACATTTGTACAATTAGTGCACGCTATGTACAAGGATGCAATGACTTGAGTATAGTCAGTGTAAGGTCTCACAGAGGGGTTTCCCAGTGGGAGTAGGTGTGTATCAGGGTTCAGCTCTGAGCCCACTGCTGTTCATACTGGTGATGGACTACATTAGCAAACAGCCTGGAGGGGACAGATCAATAAAGTTGCTGTATGCATACAATGTGACATTACAGGCAGACTCTGAGCAAGAACTTAAGCAAAAGATAGGTGAATGAGCACTGTGACTTGTTTCCACTTGTAAGCCATTTCTCTGGATGCATGTATTGTTCAAAAAAATGGGAGCACCTACTGTAGTTCTAAGTGACTAGCTCCCCTGCACGTAAAAAGGTCTGTCATTACCAGGAAGGAGAATGGGGACTGTTCACATTAATCATGTATATGAACCGCTTACAAGCAGGCACTAAAACATGCAGCCGACGCCATTACATCAGTTTTTCTTGCCCCAGATATCAGGTGCCTCCCAAATAGGAAGCAAAACATATATATTTATATATGTATATATTATAAAACGCAAAAAATATACCTCCAATCAAAAGCAAATACACCAAAAAGGCTTTTAAGCATAGTAAAGGAAAGGAGAGGTATAAGTAAGAGAAAAACAGGGGGCTGGAGAGTGGGTAACCAGGACTTCAACAGTGAATACACTCGAACATCTACATTTATGGTAAGTGTACACAACTGTACTATGTTCTTTGTGTTTCGCTGTTGCAGTCATTGCATTTGGGTAGAATCCCAAAGCTATGGTTGGGAGGATGGATTTGTACAACATTAGGAGCAGCTATAAGGCCCTGCAGGACAGCAGTGGCAAAACCAGCTCTAGATTTAGAGAAGAGAAGTAAATGGTAATGTTTGGTGAACGTATGAACTGAGCTCCAGGTAGCAACTTCTAGAATGTCCCTGGTAGGAACCCCTCTGAGGAAGGCTGCAGAAGTAGATGCAGCCCTGGTGGAATGAGATCTGATCCCCTTGGGGATAGGTTTACCATGGTGCGTATAGCAGAAACGAATACAATGGCTTATCCATTTGGAAATAGTCTGCTTTGAAATAGCCTTTCCCTCTGCCCCTGTAGCAAATGCCACCAACAGTTGTTCAGATTTTCTTAGAGATCTTGTCCTGTTTAAGTAGAATCTAAGTTGTCTGTGTGCATCCAAATGAATGCAGAATCCGCTCACCCTTGTTCTGTGGATTGGGAAAGAAAGTTGGCAGGTGAATGGTTTGATTAAGAGCCACACTGGATACCAACTTAGGCATGAAAGCTGGATTGGTCCTGAAAGCCACCCTGGCCGATGAAAAATAATGAAAGGCTCCACTGCCATAAGAGCCTGTAATTCTGAAATCCTTCTAGCTGAAGTGACTGCTAAAAGGAAAGCTGCTTTCCAGGAAAGAAATTTTAGGTCTGCAGTAGCAGCTGGCTCAAAAGGAGGGAGCGTGAGTTTTTCCAAAAAACAAATTGAGGTCCCATGCAGGAGTAGGTGCTCTCCTGGGAGGTCTTAAATTTTTGGTCCCTCTGAGATACTGCTTTAGCAGAGGATGAGAGAAGAGGGGAGGTTCTGTATTGTAATGAGCTATAATGGCAGAGGCATGGATTTTTATGGAAGAGAAATATAGGCCCTTGTGAAGCATATCTCAGTTAAGTATTGCAGAATCTGAGGAATATTGGGCATTGCTGTGCTTATTCCTTGTGATTGGTTCCTTGCACAGAATCTTTTCCATTTGTCAGCATAAGATTTTCTAGTACTAGGCCTTCCAGCCTCCAAAATGACATCCATCACAGGTTTGCTGAGGGATGCCAAGGGTTAAATTAGTTGATTAGCCACGCTGCAAGATTCAAAATTTGGTAGTTCTGCTGAGACAGTAGGTAGGGTGTCTGAGGCAGGTGCCAAGTAGGAAGGTGTGAGACATTGCGCAGGAATGGGTACCAGTGTTAGCGAGGCCACTCTAGAGCAATCAGAATAATTTTTGGTTTGTCCAGTTTGACTTTTAATAGAACTTTGGAGAGAAGAGGCAGAGGGGGAAAAGCATAGACTGACAGGTTTTTCCAGCTGAATGATAGAGCATCCACTTACCAAGCTTTTTTGTGATGAATTCTTGTGCAGAATTTGTCCAGCTGATAGTTGTAGGGTGAGGCAAAAAGATCTATGTCTGGGCTCCCCCATTTGCGTGTCAACATGTTGAAAACTTGTGGTTCCAGTTTCCATTCGTGTGGGTCCATGAGATTTCTGCTTAGTTCATCTGCCAAAGTATTTAGCTTTCCTGGCAGGAATTGAGCTTGTAGTTGTATTTGGTAGGTCAAGGCCATGTTCCACAATGCCATGGCTAGTCTACAAAGGGGGTAGGAATGTGTCCCCCCCTGCTTGTTTATGTACCACATAACTGTGGTGTTGTCTGTTTTTATCATTAGTTGTCCTGGATGAAGGTAGTCCTTGAAGGCCGTCACAGTGCATTCTGTACAGCTAGCATCTCTTTCTGACTGATATGTAGGTGCATTTGAATTGGGCTCTATTTGCCCTGAATGCACTTCCCTGCCAGATGAGCCCCCCCCAAGCATACTCTGATGTGTCTGTAGTTAGGGTTTGGGCGGCAGGGGATGGCGTGAATGGCAGTCCTTTGTTTTGGTGGCAGGCCTCTGCCCACCATAGGAACTCTAGTTGCAGACAAGGTATGATAGGAATCATCGTTTCCAGGCTGTGACAATGTTGACTCCATACACTTTTTAAGTACCACTGAAGTTTCTTCATATGCAGTCTTGCATATGGAATTAGAATAATGCAGGAGGCCATGAACTCCAAGGCTTGCAGAATTTGTCTTGCAGATAACAGGGTTTTTGTGCCCATCTGTTTGAAGTAAGTTACCAATTGAATTTGCTTTTCTGGAGTAAGGTAAGGCATCTGGGCAGTTGTATTCAAGCCTGCACCCAGGAATGTAATTTTTGAGAGGGTACCAGTTGTGATTTCTTTTCGTTTATGGTGTACCCTAGACAAGTTAGAACCCTTTTTACAAACGCCAGATGTTTTAGAAGAATGTCTGATTCAGGCAGAAAACAAGGACAATCATTCAGGTATGGATATATTTGAATATTTCTTTGACTGCAAAATGCAATTACTGGTTTCAGGCACTTTGTGAAGACCCTGGGCACAGTAGATAAACCAAAGGGCAGTGCAGAGAACTGGTCATGCAAGTAGTCTGCTTTGAAGCAGAGGTATCTTCTGCAAGATTCCCAGATTGGGATATGCAGGGAAGCCTCTTTTAAGTCTTGAGTTACCAACCAGGCATCTTTGCCTAGCATAGGTAGTAACTGTTGAAGAGTCAGCATCTTGAATTTTGGAATGTCCAGAAATGTGTTTAGAGTGGATAAGTCCAGAATTGGACATCATGATTTGTCTTTTCTGGGTACCAGGAGAAGTCTTGAATAGAAACCTTGTCCCTTTTCCTCTTCTGGTACTGGATGAATAGCCCCCATGTTCATGAGGGACAACTTGTTTCTGGGCCTCTGCCCACTGATTTGGGGGCAGATCTGGCCAACCATTTGGGATTGGCAAAGTGTGGAAATTAAATCTGTATCCCTGGAATACTATATTTAAAACCCATTTGTCTTGGGTAATAAGTTGCCAGTTTTGTGCATGAAGTGCCAATTTCCCCCCACAAAGGGGTGGCTAACAGGTAAGTGCTTGGTGATTGTAGAGGAAAGTCATTCAGACCACTTACCATAGGGAGGTGCCTTGTTGTTTCCAGATTTGGAGGTGGAAGCACCCCATTGTTTTGTTCTAAAAGTTCCTTGTGACTGAAATCTGGAGCCTTTGCAATGTCTTGATTTGACTTGAGCAGCTCTCGAGCGGACTGGAAAGGACCAGTTCTTAGTAGGCCAGTGCCTACTAAATCTTGGAGGTTGCATGTGTAAGAAATCTTTCACAGTTTGCATAGATTTAGCTTTATCTTTCATCTTTTGTAACACTTCTTCAGCCTTATTACCAAAGAGACGGTTCTGTTGTAAAGGAGCATCCAAAAATGTTGTTTTAACATGGTCAGGCAGAGTTTGCTCTTTGAGCCAAGCATGCCTTCTTAGCACAGATCCAGTTACAGCAGCCCTGCAAGAGGCCTCCAAAGAATCAAAACCACATTGCAAAGTATGTTTACCCACTTGTTCAGCTGAGTGCAATATATCCTGTAAATCTTTATTTTCCACAGTCAGAAATTAACATAATTTTCTGTTTAAGTAGTCCCATGATATGCTGTTGGTATTTAAGCATATGAAACTGACAGTTTAAAGCCCTGACTGCCATGGTTGCAGACGTGTAAACCTTCTTACCCTATCTATCCAGTGCCCTGGAATCTCTATCAGAAGGAGTAGGATTTTTAGCAGTAGAGGCCTTAATGCCTTTGGGACCCTGAGAAATGGTTTCAGGATCAGCAGTGGGATTTTTGAAAAGGAATTTGTGAGAGTCAGGAACTCTGTAGTATCTGTCTGGCTTACAAGGAGCTGGAGGCAGATAATCAGGAGCCATACTAGATTCTGAAAAAACATCAACAATGTCTAGAACAGGAGGTATAGCCAAAGGCCTATGCTGAGGAAGAAGAAGAAGAAAATCCCTAAGTCTCTTTTTAGATTCTGAGAAATCCTGACTTTCCCAGTGGAAATGTTCTCGTAAAGTATGTAAAGTTTCCCCAAAAGAGAAATCCTCAGGGGGAGAAGCAGAAGGAATGGAATCTTCTGCATCAGAGTCCTCATAAGTAGGAATAGACAAATCCTGTTCATTAGAAAAGTCAGAAGAAAAAGAATCCGGTTCAGAAGATTCATAATCCATGTCTTGCCTAGGCCTCTTAGAAGAAGGGGGTTGGCTACCCCTGATCAGGGTAATTAAATCTTCAGCCATTTTGATCATTTGTTTTTTAGGCATAGGGGCCTGTACACGTGGCCCAAGCGTCAGATTTTTAGACATAGAAGTAGATTTTGGCCTTAGATTTTGAAGATGGCGTTGGTTTAATATACAAATCTTTAGGCCTAAAACATCCTCAGAAGCCAGTGCCTGACAGTGGCTCCGGACCCATCCAAGGTAGAGACATCCGCGGGGCGGGTTCAATACTTAAAGCATCTCGCGACATACCGGACTCCGAACAGGTCTCAGTAGAGGCCTGCGAGTCAAAAGTAGCGGGCATCAGGGGCTGCGAAAGCGCCTCACTGAGTACCGGCGAACTAGCAACTGGCTTAGGAGAAGCGTCGTCAGTCTTAGACCTCGACGGCCTGTCGGTCTTTTTCCTTGCGCTTTTTTTAGGTATTCCGGTAGTCGGATTGCTAACTGTTGACATTTCTGGATAGTTAAATCGTGAACCAAAGTATTTAGAAGCAAAAATATACCGACGTTTAATAGTGCATTGATTAAATCTAGCACAAAACCAACAACAAGGTACGTTATTGATCAGGGCCTAGGCAAGAAATACAGTACAAATGAAAATCCATTTGAGGTATTTGCTTCCCACAAGTAATGCAATTAACTTTTACTGACATCGGTAAGGAGCAAGAAAATGTTTCCCCAACGGGGTACTTAGCTTTTAGTTGAAGACTTCGGTTCTGAAACTCGAAAACGAAAATTTCAGGAGTCGGCCGGCCGGCACTTGTGAACTGCTTCTGTTTTGGGCACCGTGCGGCAAGAAAGACTGATGTAATGGCGGCTGCATGTTTTATACCCCTGACGACCTGATGTCATGGAAGAAGGGACAGCAACCGACGCAGGACCCAAGACTTTGTTAATCAGGCCGACTGAGTGCAACCTGCCAGCAGATTACCCAAATGTAATGACTGCAACAGTGAAACGCGAAGAACATCTACCTGAACTTCAATAAGGCGTCTTTATTCCTCCCAGAGGGAGGGTATCAGAGAGAGAATCTTTCCTAGAGCTGCTAGCTAAAATTATTTTATCTGGACTAATCCATGTACTCTTTTGGAAATAGTGATGGTTAATTTATGAATGATGAAGCAGAACTCAAGACTTGTAAACACTCTGTGGTGAAATGCAGGACTGCGTGAGATTTGTTTACACAGTGTAGATTGGAAAACCCTATTGCTCTGCAGAAAACAATTACTGGAGTCAGACGCTTTGTGAAAATCTTGGGTTCAATAGTCAGTCTGAAAGGGCATGGTGTAAACTGTTAGTGGCATTCCCCAGCCTTGAATTTGAGGAAATATCTGTAGTTCTTGCAGATAGGAATGTGTAAAGCAGGCATCCCTGCTAAGCAAGGTGTCCATCAGGTTTCATGTGGAAGAAAGTCCGGCAATGCTAACATTTTGAATTTTGGGACCCTGACAGAAGTACTAAGTCTTGAGAGGTCCAGGATGATCCTCCATGGCCCTTCCCCTCCTAGAGACTTGCAGAGGTTTTGAGTAGAGCTCCGTTTTAACTCTATCTTGGTATGGGTTCTATTATCCCCAGTGGTATCAGCTCCTGAAGTAAGGGGGGCTAAGTAGTCTTAACCTTCTCACTCATGACAAATGCCTGATATCTTGGGTTTCCTTATGATCTGGATTGAACTAAGATGGCATACACAACTCTTTTGCCTGATGCGATGATCTCAGATTTTTTTGGTGCCAATTTACTCTTCCTGCTATCATTTCGTGAATAAGAGTAGGGTGGAGATTTCTGGCAGAGGGATGGATAAAACTGAAAGATACTGGGATCCTACATGCTTCCCTTTTGGTCTTACTGCCATTCTTCTTGTAGTGATCCTGACAGCCTTATGATTAGCTTACTTTTTTTCCCGGCCAAATAGTTCTGCAATGAGTGCTACTAACAATTTTAGGAGTGAATCCCTAAATAAATCTTACAGCCCTTTAGCATTCTGCTCAGGGCTGAAATGGAAGCCTGTAAGTGGAATCTGCATACTACAAAAAGAAATGCCATTCCTGGGGATCTGACATACCTGCAACATCTGATTGACTACACAAACCAAGGCTATCAACAGCAGCAAAAATAAGAAATAAAAAACACTAAGAAAATTATACTGAGCTCCAGAGTAGACTAAAAACAGCACACACACACACACACACACACACACACACACACACACAGCAATTGCAGCAAGAAATGGGTCTCCAGTGGCTTAAGTCCCACCAGTACAAAAGAACTGCAACAGTGACCTAAACCACCACCACCTGGTGCATCCCCCACCATCCCTCTTCCTTTCTATTCGCCCTTAGAAACCTACAGGTGGATTCATTTGGTAACAAGCCCTTAGCAGTCAGTTTAGTAGTTCTTTCTTCAACAGTCACTGATCCAAACTCTCTATACATCACACACTAAGCATCCACATGTCCCGCAACCTATGTAGGCAAACCACACATAAGGTACATTTGCCAGAGGATAGCTTTACTGCTGCCTGGACTCTAACCGCAGCAGGCAATGACAGCAAAATGTCTATATGAGGTGCAGCCATAACAAGTTCAGCCAATGGGAGGTTCACCATAAGGCACACCTCACTAAACTAACCAAAACAACATCAAAGAAAGCACAAAAACAACGGCCTAACATACAGCAAGGGAAGACTAAAACCAGTGAGCCAACTATCCAAAGCAACTAATATCAGCAGTTACAAAAACAATCAAAAAGTAAAGCTCACTCACATACGCTTGAGTAGAACACTGTCAGCCAGGAATGGTCTCTCAGTACAAGCAGTACACAAGATCTGGAGAGACAGAAAGGTGCGGTTCGAACCTAGGAAAGTTATTAGATATCAAGTTACTGCCTGAAGACATCCTGACTTGTTGAAGTGAATGGGAAGGGATCACAAAAGATCTGCAACTTTCTACTGGTGTGGACTATGTAAAAAAGACAATCTGCATCTTTCAGTAGTAACATACAAAGCCATCTCAAACCCAGATTTGTTGGACATGCTACACTTAAAGAAAGCCCAGTTCCTCCGAGCCACACGATCCAGGGACCTAAATCTTGCCACCACAATAAACAGAACATGCTGGAGGGATACATTCCAGTCCCAGAGACTTCCCATGCTCTGAAACAGACTACCCATTCATGTCAAGCAAAGCTCCTTATTAGCCCTCTTTAAGAAAAATCTTGACAATTGGATGGGAAATAGGAAATTCACCCCGGGGATCACTTCTGTGGCTCTGCAAGACAGGGGCACAGGAAAATAACAAGCCAGAGAACTTTTTTGGCTAGGCTTAGATAGGCCCCAGGGCCGATAGCCTAGTACCTACCTATGAACCTATAAAACAAGCTAATTTTAATACAGCATTCTTGGAAATAAATCCTTATACTCCAAAAACTTTACATGCACACATATGCAATTACTGACGTCACCTGCTCATCTAACACAAGCATCCGATAACTGTCTCAAGGAAAAAAAAAATATCTGCAAAAATGGCAGAAACAGATTGAGTTGGTGAATTCAACATTTAGGCTACAGACAGGCAAACTGTACCAATGCTCCTGAAGTTCCTTTTCTAAAACCTCCTCATCTGAATGAAACACTCCATGTCATTTTTATAATGCCTACTATTTAATGGATATCAAATGTCTGTGAAACAGAAGCGTACAAACTGTTCAGTAGGAAGTTTCTGATGCAAAATAACCACATAAATACATTTTTGCTTGTAGTAAGCAGTACACAGTTAAACTTCTGGAAAAAAATGAAGTTTGCTGTCTGTACCCATTCCTACAAGCCATTTATTCTCTGGATCTCCAGAAGGACTACTTCACAGAAGGGGTTGTTAGCTCATGGAATAAACTACCAGAATGTGTCGTAGGGACAGAATCCATGTAAGTATTTAAGATAGCATGTGACAGGGTGGGGGAAGGATGAAAATGAAGCAGGGTGGAGGGAGTAGGATGTTAAATGCACTTGAAAGGCAGACTAGATAATCTTACTGTCTTCTGCCATCAAGCAAATAAAACATAAAACAGGCAAAGGATATAATAATCAAACCTTAAATCCAAGCTCTTTTGCACAAGCATATACTGCAGCAGTCTTTCCCACGCCTGTAGGGCCAGTTATAAGTACAGTGTTGCAAAGAAATTCCTCATCTTCATCTTCAGAGCTGCTGCCTTTAAAATCATCACTATTCCAAACATCTGGAAGACAATTTCATCAGATGAAAACATTTCAAAAATACAACTTAATAAAACTGTAAAGATCAAGAAAGCACAAATCAAAACAAAGCAGCTTTAGAACTCTGCTCCCACCAACACTGACCATATTAAGCAATAAAAATAATGCTGCTGTTAAAGATAACCACATATTTTAAAACAGACTGCAGGAGATTAAAAAACAAGGATGAATGCATTTAAATCTTCACACACCTGAATGCAAGAATGTCAAGAGGGCAGACTGTGACGCAGACAACTCTAGTTTAGTGACTCCGGAACTAGAAGAGCAGGGAAAGGAAGGGTAGATGTGAACAGCAAATGTTGGGTCATGTACTTCAAGGGGAGCGACTGAAGGTCCAGAGGCGATTTCACTGTAAGCTGTAAACAAATGTGCATGTAGCTTACCAAGCCAGTGATGACAGCCGATATTAGCATGTGAGTGGGAGCACTCATATGCAGCGAGAAGATACAGGCCATTGTGGTGGCGCGAGTACCCACCTCAGCCACCAAAGGATGGGGGCTATGGTCTAACACAAAAAACCCTGAGGACTGAGCAAATGATGGCCTAATCAAAAGGCTCCCACCTTGTGAGGAACAAATGGGCAGACAGATCACATATGGTTGATGGTCAGCAGGCAGCAGTGATGGGAAAAAACAAAAAAAAAAGTGGCGAGAAGAAATGTCAGGGGAAAAAATGCAAACGGTGGACTTTAAGGGAAAAAATCCAGAATGGTACAAGCATAAAGCTCTGACTATAGTCCAGCAGACCTGGGTTCAATTATTAGCTCAACTGACTGACAAAGCAGCTTGGAGGGGTGGTGTCAATTGCATAGGTGCAATCTCTGGTGGAAGCTGCAGATGCTAACTTAGGGGAGTGTAGTCCAAACAGGGGAAAGGTGGAGGACATGGCAGAGATACTGCAGACAGTGGATGAAACGCCACATTTCCACATTATGTGCCCACCCCTCAAGCACATCCATGCAAAATAGTGGGTGGGGAAGGGGAGCATGTAGGTTTAAAATAAGTAAACCACCCCCCCAAAGGAAGGTGATGGAGGCACTCCACCAACTACCCTTAGGTACCATGACCATACCCAGCTCAAATCAGGTAGCCAGGGGGAGACCTAGCAATGGATGGCTGCACAGAGTTAGCAAGCCTTATGACCATGCAGAGGGAGTGATAAACATCTCCCCACAACAACTACAGAACAGTGAAAGTATCATAAATGAGAGGAACGCAGTAAGAGAATCAATTAATGAAAAAAAAGTTATGTACTCACCATAACATTCTGTGTGTGTTGTCCATCTTGCCTTCATTCTGTACTGGTTGGGTTCAGAACCAGTCCTCAGTTCCGACTCGGCCATTTACAAAAGCTCAAGGTCTTCAACTAGCTCATGGCTTACACATCCTATCCCATGATGCCCTAGGGAATTCTTCAGATCTTGTTTGCTGGTCTACCAATATATGCATATAAAAATGTACTACTTTACAAGCCAAGAAGAGGGTCACAGACTATTAGATGCCAAATAAATCCTCTCCATCCTCCAGGAGCCAAAGACTGGGGGAAGGAGGGTGCGATGTAAGAATGAAGGCAAGATGGACAAAACACATGGAACGTTATTGTGACTACATAACTTCCTATGTGATGTTGTCCTACCTCGCCTTCATTCTGTACTGGCTGGGACAGCGTCCCTAGCACCATCTTTCTTGGGTGGCTCAAGGGAGAATATTCAGAACAGTGGACTCAAGGAGGCCCTGTCCCTGGAGGCCAAATCAACTTTGTAATAAGTAATAAAGGTATGAGGTCTTGCCCATGTTGCTGCAGCATAAATGGTAACAATTGGCAGTTCAGCACGAAAGGCAGAAGAGATAGAAATAGCTCTGGTAGAATGAGGTCTTACTTTGTCGGGAAGTTGTTTGTTTTGGGATCTGTAGGTGAATATAATGCAATCTGACAACCATACGGAGAGAGTGGTCTTAGAAACTGGAGCAGCTTTTCGGCAGTGTGAGGAGGACACAGATAATTGGTCAGTCTTTCTAAAGTCCTTTGTTCTGTGCAAGTAGAAACGTAATTGCCTGGGGAAAAAAGCTGGTTAAGTCTATGGATTGGTCTAAGCTTGATTCCGAGAATACTTTTGGTTGAAAAGACGAATTTGTACGAAGTGAAAGACTGTCCTTGTGGAACAGCATATATGGGGATTTGATAGACAATGCTTGTAACTCAAACTCTCCTAGCTGAAGTGATAGCTACTAAGAAAATTGTCTTCCAGGTTAAGAACTTGCAGTCACAGGATGATGCAGGCTCAAAGGGGGGAAGAATCATATGGGATAATACAAAATTCAGGTTCCATGGGGGTAGAGGTGGTTTAATGGGCGGTCTTAACAGAATGGTACCTCTCAAGAAGGCTTTGCAAAGTCTGTGGGACATAACGTTCGGCCCCACTTCTCCTAAATGGAAATTAGAGATCGCTTCTAATCAAACTCAAATAGTAGCTGCAGCTGCCCCATCATGAAACAGCTTTGCCAAGAACTCCAGTATGGAAAATATAGGTGCAGAGAAAGGGTCAATATGATTTTCCAATGCCCAGGAGGAAAATCTTTTCCATTTGCTGACATATAATTTTCTCATAGAAGCTTTATGAGAAGGAATCAGGATATGCTGCACTGAAGGTGAAAGGTCAGGTAACCTGGCTATGTTTGGAATTGGAGCAGCCAGGCTGTCAACTTGAGGGTTTGAAGAGATGGATGGAGCATTCCCGATGGATGGGTCAGAAGATCCGGAACTGGGTCCAGAATCTACAGCTCCTCCTGAAGATGAGGCCACAGGAAGGGGAACCTGATCTGACGAGGCCAGTAAGGGGCGACAAGTATTAAGGCCCTTCCCAATACGCTGGCTTTCTGAAGAACTTTGGGTATCAATGGGAAGGGAAGGAAGGCATAGAGGAGACCCGACGGCCAATCATGTACAAGTGCATCCCTTGAAGACTCCGCCAGAGGGGGGGGTGGGGATTAGGGCATGGTAGCTGCTGCATTTGGCATTCATGGACATGCCAAAAAAGTCGCAGCAATGCTGGCCCCATTTTCAGAAAATCATTTCCGCTATGTCTTGTTTTAGGGACCACTCGTGAAGCATCAGAATTGCCCTGCTGAGCTTGTCTGCTATAATGTTGGATTTCCCTGGGATGTGCATTGCTATCAGAAAGCGTTGGGAGGTCGTCGCCCATTGCCATACTCTCAGTGGCTCCCGGGAAAGGGGGTAAGATATGGCTCCTCCCTGTTTATATACCACGTGACAGACATACTGTTCGTTTGTATTGCAATTGTTCCTAGCGGAAGAGATTTTTGGAATGCCTACAACGCTAAAAGCATCGCTCTCATCTCTAGGACACTGATATGCAAGTGGGCCTTGTGATCCTGCCAAATGCCTTGGACCATCCTTCCTTGATAATGCCCTCCCCCCATCTAGGGAAGCATCCGTTATCACTGCGGCTGTAGGCTGTGGAAGAACAAAGGGTCGATCTAAAGTCACTTGAGTGGAGTGAAGCTACCAAAGAAAGTCTTTCCTGCAAGATTCTGTAATTATAATTTGGTGAGACATGGGTAGTTCCTGTATGGACCACTGAGTGAATAGCAGCCACTGAAGAATTCTCATATGTAGCCGCGCTAATAGGATTATATTTATTGCTGCTGCCATGGTACCTAGCACTTTTAGAACTGTTCTTGCTTGAACCTTCTTGAATAGAAGGATTAAGACCTGACATCAAAGGATGTGAACTCTTTCCGGGAGAAGCTTTACCATCATTTTTGTGTTGTCTAGATCTGCTCTTTTAAAAACGATGCACTGAGATGGCAATAAGGCAGATTTTTTGTAGTTTACTGTGATCCCTAAACAGAAGCAGAGTTTCAATGTGGTGTCTCTCTCTTTTATTAGTAGATGCTCAGTGGTGGCGGTTAGGAGCCAGTCATTTAGGTACGGAAACACTCGGAATCCTAAACGTCTCAGGTGAGCCGTAACTGCTGCCACACATTTGGTGAACACTCTGGGGGCTGTAGTGACACCAAAGGGCAGAGCTTGAAACTGGTAGTGATTGGCTCCCAGCCAAAAGCGCAAATGACTCCTGGAACACCTGTCCATTTTTATGTGGTAGCACGCATCCTGGAGGTCTATAGAGCATATCCAATCATCTTTTCCCAGAAAAGGGAGAATTGACTGCAGTGTTACCATCCGGAACTCACTTCTGACTGCTTTGTTCAGCATGCTGAGATCCAAGATGGGTCTCCAATCCCCTGTTTTCTTTGGAAATAAAAAGAACCTTAAGTAAGTTCCGGATCCTATCTGGTCTGTGGGGACTATTTGAATGACTCTTTCTAGCAACCTGTGCATTTCTAGTGTTGCCCGTTTCCTGTGACTGGGCGGAATGTCCGGAATTTTTCTGATGTGTGGAGCAGGACAGGAAAAGGGTATGGAGTAACCTCTGGATACCATGCTTTGTACCCGTTTGTCTTTTGTGAATTTTAGCCAGACTTCTGGGTACAAAGATAAGCGACCCCCGACTGCCTTCAGAGATGGGCAGGCGGGTCTCCTTACAGGAGTGCTGAAAGGGCTTTGCCAAGGAAGGATTCCCTGTCTCCCTGGTTTTGCGGACCCCCTCTGCCACGTGGACTGCGTCTTCCATTACTGCTTCCCTCTCTAACCCTGGGGGAAGGATCACCACTTGTGTCTTGAAAAACTCTGGGATTTTCAAAACCACATTTTTTGCCCCTTTTGACCTTTTAGATAAGGTCTAAAAGTTAGGGAAAAACTAACTCCTATGACAGAGAGAGTTTTTCCTTCTTGTTCACACCTGGTTAGCGTGTCTTTGCCTTTAGGCCAGAATAAGGACAAGCCATCGAAGGGGGCATTAACAAAAGAAGACAAAAGGCTCTGCAAAGTTACATAAGCGCATCCAGAAATGCCTCCTTAGGGAAATTCCTGAACCCGCTGCCCTACTCACTCCATTAGCTGTATAGGAAGAGAGTCTCATGAAGGAGTTTATCACTGAATTCAAGGTGGAGAGCCGGGAGGAAACTATCTGATACCCCCGCAGCTATTGAACCTTGGAGAGCATCTCCTAGCTCCTTCAGGAGATCTCTCTGTAACCTGGTAAAATATGCGAGATAATTCAGGGACTTGAGTGTAAAGGTTACTGAAGAGAAAGTGTGCTTTCTGTATCTGTCCATTGCACAAGACTCTCTGTTCAAAGGATGGACAGAAGAGGACGTATCCGACAGTTCCTTCCTGGTGGCCACCTCCAGCACCATAGCATCTACCAGGACACCTTTCGTAAGGAAAATTTTATCCACGGGGATGTAATGAATTTATTGAGCCTCCAAGGGACAGTCTCCACTGAATCTGGAGTCTCCCACGCCTTTTGACAAACTAGGTTCATGAGTTTGTCAAAAGGTGGAGACACCCAAGTGGCAGAAGGGCGAGACACAAAGGCCTTCAGGTAGACAGATTCCTGGTCAGAAGGGTTGATGGGCTTCCAGCCACCTCTCTGTTTAAGTATTTCTAGGATGTCTGCACAGGAGACCTCCTCAGAGGGTGACCGTCGGGACCCTTCTGACTCATCGAGGTCTGTGTCAGATGCGACAGACTCCTCTGGGGAAGTCCAAATGCTTCTTCTTGCATAATCTCTTGTGAGGAACCTCTTCAGAAGGGTATTCTGGAGAGGTTTCAGAAGAGAGGGGTTCACCCAATGGGGCATCCTGAGGCCGTGGGTCTCCTCGTCTGTGTGGATGCGGTTGTGCCGAGATGGACATTAGTGCCTTTGGGGGAGGAATAACTGGATCTGAGAGTGGTGCTGCCTGTGGGGGAAAGCGCTCTCATCGACTCGAAGGCCCCCTGCCCATGATCTGAGGAAGCTATCGGCTCCGAAGAACTAGAAGGAGGCATCCCCGGCACCCAAGGGGTTGGCTGCGAGGCCGATGTAGGAGCCAAACTCACCTGTGCCGAAGCCCCGAGAAGCACGTTCGGATCAGACAAATGTCCGAACCAACTGTCCTCCCCAGACCCAACAGGAGTATGTCAGCTCCTAGACTTCTTGAGCTCAGATGGCACCAATGAAGTCGGAGCAGTAGTCGGGGCCGAAGATCCTGGAACAGGTCTCCGCTCCGACGGTTCCACTACAATCAGCTCCATGCATTCTGGCTCCGAGGCCTTGAGTGGGGTCGGAGGAGGAATCGATGGTGAAAGAATAGGTCTAGTTGGTTCAGAAACCCTCTGGGTCGGCTCAGAGAAAATTTGGCTGGCGCCAGTATCCTCAAATGTCTCCGCATCATCATCTGAAAGGCTCCTGGAGGATTGAAATGAGGGAGCAGGAGATCTAGAAGCTTGCAAGATTGGTGATCTTAACGTTGGAGAAACCAGCTCCAGTTCTGGGGACCGGCTCCAAGCTCGAAACACCAACAGTTCCAATACAGAAGGATCTGAGATGGATGGTTTCTTGGTCCCAACAGATTTCGGGTCAGATGAGGAAATTTTTGGCAACTTCGTAGTCGGTTCAGAGTGATCCGATGAAGCAGATGAGGATCTTTTACCAGATTTCTCAGATTTAGGAGGAGAAGGGGTCTTATGTAGGACTCTGACCTTCTCCTATGGCCTCTGAAAAGGAAGTCTTCAATAACCCTCTAATTTATCAACTTATTCTTCCTTTCACGAAGAACCCTGGAACTAAATGAATGCCAAATGGAACAAGAATCTTGTAAGTGTACTGCTCCAAGGCAGTACAGATACAGTATGACCAGTTATCAACATTTTCTGAGTGCACTTTGAACACTTTTTAAACTCAGAGGGTTTAGTATATTTTGGCTGCTTAGACATGTTAACAGCAAAAAACAACTTAACACCACAACTACTATGTAAATATGAAAGCACACTAAGGGAAAAGCCATGCAATTCAAACGGGCTAAGCAGCCCTCTAACTAAAACGAGCTAGCTTGGTGGATGAAGGAAACACCAGAAAACTTTTTTTTTTTTTTTTTTTTTTTTTAACAAGCTTTACAGAAGTATCATATACACTTAGGAGAAAAAGCCTTCCAACTTAAACGGGCTGAGCAGCTCTCTAACCTAAACGAACTTGCTTAGGTAATGGGTCAAATCTCCAAATAAACAGCTAGTCAAAACCGATTTACTTAATAGTTATTAACTCACACACATAGAAAAGGAAAAAAAGCACTACATAAACCGGACGAGAAAAAACCCTGTAAGTTAAATATCTAAGATTAATTAGCAACACCCAAAATTTAACAGCTCAAAACAATGAGCCTAAAAGAAACAGTTATTTAAAACACACACTCAGAAAGCCGGGATAGAAAAGGAAAAAATAGGCCTTAAGGTTAATGACGGCCACAGTAAAACAGCGAGGTAACGAACACAGTAAAAAAAACTATTAAAAGAGTTAAGTAATTAAACAAAGCTAAGATACTATTTTAATCCCAAAAGGGGAGAAAGACTATTAAATTTAGTAGGCAAATAAACGATTGAAAGAAAATCACTTAGCCAGAGCCAGCGTGAAGCACCCGATCTGTTTAGCAGCAAATGAGATCTGGGGAATTCCCTAGAGCATCATGGGATAGGGTACAAGCCCATAAGCTAGTTGAAGACCTTGGGCATTTGTAAACGGCGTTCCGAACCCAACCAGTACAGAATGAAGGTGAGATAGGACAACATTACATCAGTAATTCACTGAATAGCAATAAGATGCCTCAAAGAAAATGTTGTAGAAATGGGTGGACTAACTAGCAACCCTCCCCCTAATTATTACAATGATTCACATCTTCATACTATCAGATATGCATAGCATTCACAGCATCTGTAGAATATCTGCTTCCTACCCTAGTGAAAGCACAATGCACATTAAAAACAGGACAAAGTGGGAGCAGATCAAGAGAGACTAAGTTTTTCATGCAGCTTCTGATTGGGTTATGTGCCTGAAGCCTCACCCCTACAGTAAGATGCTTCTGGTGAATAGTGACACTGTGCTCTACCCTAGTTCATTGTACATATTGTATATATTGTAAATATGTTCTTACTACAAACCCTACGAAAGTGGGATGATCATATATTTGTAGAACTTTGTAATTCTGCTTGTTAACCAATCTACAGTTTGGTCTCTAAATTATTTACTTTCTGTAACCTTTACGTTCTACCATGTATTTACTCTTCATTCTGTAACTATATGCATCACTCTTTATTCTGTAACTGTATGGAGCTTTTCTCCCCATGACTCCGCTGAAAATGGGCACTAGCTGTCCAGCCGGACTATCCTGGTAAATAAATGGTAAATAAATAAATAACTGAACTGAGTTTCTCACTCCTTTAGGCAACTGAAATCTATAGACAGAGAACCCAGCACTTGAAATGATACTTCAGTATCCTGCATGCTGCACTCATCACTTCTATTATTCTGTGATTGACATCTGGTAACCCACTGAGCTTTGTTTCCACCAACTGCAAGAACTAAAGTTATCCTATAATATATCTAGTGATTCTTTGTTTGCTTTAGGACACCATAAGCCTTCTCAACCTACCACATATTAACTCTCCACTCAAATTATTTGAAATTGAAAAAAGTTCTAGATTCTGCTGTGTGTTTTAGTTGTGCATTCCAAACCATTTTCTAAGTTTTAACAGCAATCTTACTTTCCCCAACCACAACTAGATACCTTGATAAACAATCTCAGTGGTACCTGGAAAAAGATCTGGCTTCCCTTATAAAGGATTCATAAAATCACTAAAGAATATAAATAAGGAAGAACTTGCCATAAAAGTAAATGTTAGAATAGATCACTGTTACAGTATTACTAACCTATGGGATGCGTCCTGCCAAGGATACCATGTGTCCAGCCAATCTACAAAAGCTGAAGTACCATCCTCATCCATCGTATGTCCTAACTGTGGCCTATGCATGAGACTACATGCTTGAACTAAAAGGATGTATGAGCGTAAAAATCCGTAGAGCTTTCTTGCCTCAGGAAAAGACAGAGGGTGACGCTCAGAGGTTAGGCGCAGTATTAAGACAAAAGGGGAAGACAGAAAGGATCCACCTCAACTCAGAAGAAAAAGGGGGTGGAGGTGGTTGTATACACTGCAACAGTGAGCTATTTGAACATCTATTGTTATGGAAAAGTTCTCACACAATTGTAATATGTTAGATCACTGTTGCAGTACTTACAGATCCAAAATAATAAAGGAGGAAGGGGTGGAGGCTGAAGCTACGGAGATTGAATCCAGCAAACCGTTAAGAATGGTCCAGGCAAAACCTGCTATAGCTCTTGAAAAGGCATCAGTTTTGTAGCATTTTGTGAAAATGTGGACAGAAGATCAAGAAGCTGCCTCCAGAATGGTTTTGGAATCTAAACCTTTGAAAAAGCCATAACTCTACCCTTGAAGGGATTTACCATTACAAAAGTAACAAAATTAAATGGAAAAGGAAAGCCACCTAGAAATGGTCTGCTTAGAGACTGGAAGACCTACCTTCTTTCCTTCATAAGAAATGAAAAGTCAGTCAGACTTTCTAACATCTGTAGTCTTCTCTAGGCAGAATCTTGGTTATCTGTGGACAGACTAAGTGAAGGATTCATCTACCCTTATTTTGATGACTGGGAAAGAAAACCATAAGTTGATGAACTGATTCAAGGACAACTCTGTAATCACTTTAGGTATAAAGGGAGGGTTAATTCTAAGACTAACCCTTTCCTCTTAGAATACTAAGGAAGGAAAATATGTAAGAGCCTGCAACTCAGAAAACCTCATGGCTGAGGTTAAAGCAACCAGAAATACTGTTTTCCAAGTTAAGAAATTCAAAACAGCAAGATCTAATGGAGAAAATGTTATTTTTTCCAAAACGCAACAGGTCCCAAGAAGGAGGAATTGGTTTTGTATAGGGCCTGATATATAAGATGCCTTTAAGAAACTGTTTGACTTCATAACATGAACAAGAATATCAAACAGGCAGACAAGATGAAATGGATGACAAATGTACGTTTATGGAAATGAATGACAGGCTTAACCTGAGCAGCTCAGACAAATATTTCGGGATAGAGGGATCCCTTGTTCAAATGGCTCCTGACATCTACTGAATATAAAACCATTTCCATTTTGAAACATACTTACAGCTTATCCTCAGAGCAGTGGTGCCTAAAAGGGTATCAAAAGTCTATCATCCAAACAGAGAGATTAGTATATTAAGGCCTGATGAATGACAGAGCCTTTCTATTGTGTGAGCAAGCCAATTCTGTGGGGTAACTTTCAGTCACTGCACCAGGCTAGACAGAAAAACATGGAGAACCAATTTTGTCACAGCCAAAAGGGAGTCATCAACATTTTTGGTTTGTCTTTTTGAATCTTTAGAGGGACTTTTGGTATAAGAGGAAAGGGAGGGAAGGAACTACCATTTTCATGGAAAAAACATCTGTTCTCCAAGCTTCCTTGTAAGAGACTCTGATGCAGAAAAGCTTGAACCGATTAGAGGGGAAGCAAAAAAGGTCTATCTGTGGAGTTCTCCACTAGTGGAGAATCTGAATGAAGACTTTTGAATTCAACTTCCATTTGTGAGGGTCTGCCATGGAGCTTCTAAAAAAATCTGCCATAATGTTTTGTTCCAAAAGAATGCAGACAGCTTAAACAGGGAAGCATTGAACTGTTAGCTCCAAGAGTACCATAATAAGCCTGCACAGGTGACAGAACTTTGTTCCCCACATTAGCCAATATATCACAAGATAGTGGTACTGTCTTATTAGTTGAAGTGGCCCCTTTAATTCCAGAGATGATGCACAGCACAAACAGCATAAATTAGGACCATTAGGAACATATGAACTGAGCTCCAGGTAACAGCTTCTAGAATGTCTCTGGTAGGAACCCCTCTGAGAAAGGCTGCAGAAGTAGATGTAGCCCTGGTGGAATGGGATCTGATCCCCTTGGGGAGAAGTTTACCATGGTGCATGTAGCAGAAACTAATACAATGGCTTATCCATTTTGAAATAATCTGCTTTGAAATAGCCTTCCCCTCTGCCCCTGCAGCAAATGCCACCAGTGATTGCTGAGATTTTGTCCTGCTTAAATAGAATCTTAGTTGTCTGTGTACATCTAATGAATGCAGAATCCGCTCACCCTTGTTCTGTGGATTTGGGAAGAAGGTTGGCAGATGAATGGTCTGATTAAGAGCCACACTAGATACCACTTCAGGCATAAAGGATGGATTAGTCCTGAGAGCCACCCTGTCCGGGTAAAATATAATAAAAGGCTCCACTGCCATGAGAGCCTGTAGTTCTGAAATCCTTCTAGCTGAATTGACTGCTAAAAGAAAAGCTGTCTACCAAGAGAGAAATTTTAGGTCTGCAGTAGCAGCTGGCTCAAAAGGAGGTAGAGTGAGTTTTTCCAACACAAAATTGAGGTCCCGTGCAGGAGGTGGTGCTCTCCTGGGAGGTCTTATATTTTTGGCCTCTCTGAGGTACTGCTTTAGCAGGAGTTGAGAAAAGAGGGGAGGCTCTGTGTTATAATGAGCTGAAATGGCAGAGGCATGGATTTTGATGGAAGAAAAAGATAGACCCTTGTGAAGCATCTCAGTTAAATATTGCAGAATCTGAGGAATATTGGGCATTGCTGTGATTATTCCTTGTGCTTGGTTCCAGGCACAGACTCTTTTCTATTTGTCAGCATAAGATTTTCTTGTACTAGGCCTTCTAGCCTCCAAAATGACATCCATCCCAGGTTTGCTGAGAGATGCAACTGGTGAAATTAGTTGATTAGCCATGCTGCAAGATTCAGAGTTTGGAGCAGTGTGTGCAGAATTTGATAGTTCTGCTGAGACAGTAGATAAGGTGTCTGAGGCAGGTACCACGGAGGAAGGTGCGACATTGCGTAGGAGCGGGTATCCATGTTGGCGAGGCCAGGTCTGGAGCAATCACAATCATTTCTGTTTTTTCCTGTCTGACTTTTAGTAAGACCTTGGAGAGCAGAGGCAGAGGGGGAAAGGCATAGACTGACAGGTTCTTCCAGCTGAAGGATAGAGCATCCACTTTCCAAGCTGTTTTGTGATGAATTCTTGTGCAGAATTTGTCCAACTGATAGTTTTGGGGTGAGGCAAACAGATCTATATCTGGGCTCCCCCATTTGCATGTCAACATGCTGAAGATTTGTGGATCCAGTTTCGATTTGTGTGGGTCCATAAGATGTCTGCTTAGTTCGTCTGCCAGAGTATTTTGCTTTCCAGGCAGGAATTGAGCCTCTAGATGTATTTGATAAGTCAAGGCTGTGTTCCACAAAGCCATGGCTAGTCTGCAAAGGGGGTAGGAATGGGTACCCCCTGCTTGTTTATGTACCACATGACTGCTGTGTTTGTCTGCCTTTATCAGTAGTTGTCCTGGATGAAGATAGTCCTTGAAGGCCGTCAGAGCATTCTGTACAGCTAGCACCTCTTTCTGGCTGATATGTAGGTGCATTTGATTAAGGCTCCATTGGCGCTGAATGCATCTCCCTGCCAGATGCGTCCCCCAAGCATAATCTGATGTGTCTGTAATCAGGGTTTGGGTGGCAGGGGGTGGAATGAATGACAGTCCCTTGTTTTGGTGGCAGGCCTCAGCCCACCATAGGAACTCTTGCTGCAGGCATGGAATGATAGGAATCATTGTTTCCAGGCTGTGACAATGTTGACTCCATAAGCTTTTAGGTACCATTGAGGTTTCCTCATATGCAATATTGAAAAAGGAATTATTAGAATGCAGGAAGCCATGAACCCCAAGGCCTGCAGAATTTGTCTTGCAGATAGCTGGCTTTTTGTGGCCACTTGTTTGAAGAAAGTCATCAATTGAATTTGTTTTTCTGGCGCAAGGTAAGTCATCTGGGCAGTTGTATTCAAGCTTGCACCCAGGAATGTAATCTGAGAGGGTACCAATTGTGATTTATTTTCGTTTATGGTGTATCCTAGACAAGTTAGAAGTCTTTTTACAAATGCCCGATGTTTTAGAAGAGTGTCCTTGTTTTCTGCCTGAATTAGACAATCGTCCAGGTAAGGATAAATTTGAAAGGTTCTTTGTCTGCAAAATGCAATTACTGGTGCCAGGCACTTTGTGAAGACCCTGGACGCAGTAGATAAGCCAAAGGGCAGTGCAGAGAACTGGTAATGCAAATAGCCTGCTTTGAAGCGGAAGTATCTTCTGCAAGATTCCCTGATTGGGATATGCAGGTAAGCCTCTTTTAAGTCTAGAGTTACCAACCAGGCATCCTTGCCTAGCATAGGCAGTAACTGTTGTACAGTCAGCATCTTGAATTTTGTCCAGGAATGTATTTAGAATGGATAAGTCCAGAACTGGATGCTATGATTTGTCTTTTCTGGGTACCAGGAAAAGTCTTGAATAAAACCCTTGTCCCTTTTCCTTTTTTGGTACTGGTTGAATAGCCCCCATATTCATGAGGGACATAACGGGGCGGCCAAAAGATAAGTGCTTGGTGATTGCAGAGGAAAGTCATTGAAACTGTTTACCATAGGAAGGTGCCTTGTTACTTCCAGATTTGGAGGTGGAGGCACCCCATTGTTTTGTTCTAGAAGTTCCTTGTGACTGAAACCTGGAGCTTTTGGAGTTGTCTGGGTTTGGCCTGAGCGGCTCTGGTGGGTACTGGAAAGGACCAATTCTTAGTAGGCCAGTGCCTATTGAACCTGGGTGGCTGCACTTGTAGGAAATCTTTTACAATTTGCATAGATTTAGCTTTATCTTCCATTTTTTTTTAAAAAAAACTTCTTCTGTCTTATTACCAAATAGACTGTCCTGTTGTAAAGGAACATCCAACAATTTTGCTTTAACATGATCAGGCAGATTTTCCTCCTTGAGCCAAGCATGCCTTCTTATCACAGATCCAGTTACAGCGGCCCTGCAAGAGGCCTCCAAGGAATCAAAACCACATTGCAAAGTATGCTTGCCAACCTGTTCAGCTGAATGCAATAAATCCTGTAACTCTAATTTCCACACAGTCAGAAATCATCATCATTTGCTGGTTAAGTAATCCCATGACATGCTGCTGATATTTAATCATATGAAATTGACAGTTTAAAGCCCTGATTGCCAAGGTTGCAGATGTGTAAACCTTCTTACCCCATCTATCCAGCGCCCTGGAGTCTCTATCAGAAGGGGTAGGATTTTTAGCAGTAAAAGCCTTAACGCCCTTGGGACCCTGAGAAATGGTTTCAGGGTCAGCAGTAGGGTTTTTGAAGAGGAATTTGTGGGAGTCAGGAACTCTGTAATATCTGTCTGGCTTACTAGGAGCCAAAGGCAGGGAATCAGGAGCCATGCTGGAGTCTGAAAAAAACATCATCAACAATATCTAGAACAGGAGGTATAGCCAAAGGCCTATGCTGAGGAAGAAGGAAATCCCTAAGCCTCTTTTTAGATTCTGAAAAATCCTGACTCTCCCAGTGAAAGTGTTTCCTTAAGGTATGCAAAGTTTCTCAAAAAGAAAGAGCCTCAGGAGGACAGGCAGAGGGGATGGAATCTTCTGCATCAGAGTCCTCATAAGGTGGAATAGATAATTCCTGATCAGAAGAGGAATCAGAAGAAATAGAAACCTGATCTGATGATGCATAGTCAGTGCCTTGCCTAGGCCTCTTAGCAGGAGGGGGATGGGAACCCATGATCAAGGTAATTAAATCCGCAGCCATTTTGATCATTTGTTTTTTAGGCACAGGGGCCTGTGCACGTGGCCCAAGCGTCATTTTTTTTAGACATAGAAGTTGATTTTGGCCTAGGTTTTGAAGATAGCGTCAGTTTAATACACTAATCTTTAGGCCTGAAAACACCCTCAGAAGCCGATGCCTGCGCATTGGCTCCAAACCCAACTAATGTAGAGACATCGGCGGGTTCAATACTTAAACTGTCTCGTGGCATACCGGACTCCGAATGGGTCCCAGTAGAGGCCTGCGAATCAAAAGTAGCGGGTATCAGGGGCTGCAAAAGTGCCTCACTGAGTACTGGTGAACCGGCGACTGACTTAGGAGAAGCTTCGTTGTCGGTTTTGGATCTCAACGGTCTGTCTGTCTTTTTCTTTGCGTTTTTTATGTATTCCGGTAGTCGGATTGCTAACCGACGACATTTCTGAATAGTTGAATCTTGAGCCAAAATATTTTGATGCAAAAATATACCGACGCTTAATAGTGCATTGGTTAAATTTAGCACAAAACCAACAGCAAGGCATGTTGTGGTCAGGGCCTAGGCAAGGAATACAGTACAAATGAAAATCCTTATGAGGTATTTGCTTCCCACAAGTAATACAATTATTAACTTTTACTGACATCGGTAAGGAGCAAGAAAAAGTTTCCCCAACAGGGTACTTAGCTCTACGTTGAAGACTTCGGTTCTGAAACTCGAAAACGACAATTTCAGGAGTCGGCCAACCAGCACTTGCAAACTGCTTCAGCTTCGGGCACCGCTCGGCAAGAAAGACTAATGAAAATGGCGTCGGCTGCATGTTTTATACCTTTGACGACCTGACGTCATGGAAGAAGGGACAGCAACCGACGCAGGACCCAAGACTTTGTTAATAAAGCCGACTGATGGCAACCTGCCAGCAGATTACCCAAATATGACTGCAACAGTGAAACACGAAGAACATCCATGCATGCGTACAGCCTATTAGGAAAGCACAGTTGTGTACACTTGCCATAAATGTAGATGTTAAAGTGTATTCATTGTTGCAGCCCTGACTTGTGGGGTTTCCTGCTGTGGAAGCCCCTGGCTGGGCTGACTACCAGAGTAAAATTCTCCCTCCTCCTAAGGCGGGTGGACTCCCTACCCTGATGTCATTTCACTTGGGTATAAAGGGAGCTAGCTGACACCATGACATCAGCTTTTTCTTGCCCCTTAGAAGTTAGGAGTCCCCAGGATGAACCATAAAGAAAGGGACAAAGGTAGAAAAGGGGGACCTGCCGACTAAACACCCAGAAGGATCCTCTGATTAGTGAAGAAAATAGAAGCAGACTAATACTGTAGACAAAAAGAGAAAAGGAGGGAGGGAAAGATTACTGCAACAGTGAATACACTCAAACATCTACATTTATGGTAAGTGTACACAACTGTACTATGTTCATATTTCACTGCTGCAGTCCTGACTTGTGGGATGATTCCAAAAGCTGAGATGAGGGTGGAAGGTAGATTATGGAGAAGAGAGGATGCCCTGCAAGATGGCAGTGGCAAATCCTGCTCTAGACTTGAAGGCTGATAAGTGGCAGTGTTTGGTAAAGGTATGCAGAGATGACCAGGTAGCACTTTCCAAAATGTCTTTGGTAGGTACTCTTTCAGGAAGTAGCAGAAGTAGAAGTGGCCCTAGTAGATTGAGTCCTTACAGCTTCAGGAGTCTTTCTGCCATGATGGTTTCCTTTCAGAGCCAATGGCAAAGGAAGCAGAGCTGGTCTGATTTTCTGAAAGATATAGTTCGGTCAAGATAGTAGCAAAGCTGTCTGTGCACATCCAAGGAGTGATGGATTCCTTCCCCCTGGCTCTGAGTCTTGGGGGAAGAAGGTGTGCAAGTGCAGGGCTTGATTCAAGGATGTGTTCATGACTACCTCGGGCGCAAAGGATGGAATTAGTCCTGAGAAATGATTCAACTGCCATGACAGCTTGTAGCTCAAAACTCCTCCTAGCTGAGGTGATATCCTGGATGACTGCCCTTTTACTAAGACTTTTAAATCAGCAGAAGCTGATGGTTCAAAGAGGGGTAGCATCAACTTTTCTAGAACAAAATTAACATCCCATGGAGATGTGGGTTGACTCCTGGGAGGTTTGATGTGAACCACTCTCCTAAGGATTTGCTTCCTCAGGGGGGTGGGGAAAGACAGGAGGGAATAGTAAGGATGTGGGCTGAAATGGCAGAGGAGTGAATTTTGATGAAAGAAAAGGATAGGGCTTTGTCCACCAAAGAAGCCAGGTAATCTAAAAGGCCAGAGATACTGGCTGAGTTTGTCTTGCTGCTGACACCAAAGGGAGAATGTTTTCCACTTGGTTGAGTATGATTTCCTAGTACTAAGCCTTCTAGCCTCTGAGAATGTTTTTAACTTCATTCAGGACATCATTTCCTTTGAGTATTTAAGCTCCCTTGATTGCATTTTATGCTTTGGTACTTGATCTGCTTACTAATAAAATTTGCGTTCAGCTTTACTTTTGTGTACGGAGAGACTTTTTTGCTGGAGCAAGGTCTTGTGGCAGCACTTTTTGTTTTACAATGTTTTTAACTTGTCTGCTCAGGATATGCTCAGTGTAGTATTTTTGGGAATTTTCCAGGCTGAGAGTTTAAGAGTCTGTAGGGTTGGGTTGCACAAACCTCCCATTGTCCTTTGTCAGAAGGTCCACTCTCTGAGGTAACTGCCATCATTGGTTAAACTTGGTAGCAGAGGATACCAGTGCTGCCGGGGCCAGTCTGGGGCTATCAGGGTGACCCTTGGGCTGCCTTCTCTTATTTTTTAGGAGGGCCTTGAAGAAGAGGCAGTGGAGGAAAAGCATCTCCAAAGGAATGAAAAGACATCTGTCCTCCAGGCTGCATGTAGTTTGCTCCTGGAACAGAACCTTTTCAGATGAGCATTTTCTTTGGTGCAAAGGTGCATCTGTGGGGATCCCCATTTATGGACTATGCTGAGAAATGTTTCTTGATGGAGATGCCAATCGTGGGGATCTGAGATTATCTGCTAGACTGTTTTGAGTCCCTGGGAGGTACTGTGCCATGAGGTGCAACCCCAGAGAGTGAGCTGCCTCCTAGACCTGCATCGCTAATTGACAAAGAGGGCAAGAGTGAGAGCCCCCTGGTTTAGGTGCCACATGACTATGGTGTTGTTTTCACAAGCAGGACCCCTGGCTTCCTCTGATCTTTGAAAGCTACTATGCTCTTTTGCACTGCCATCAATATTTTCCAATTTATGCGCTTGTGTCTGAACTGATTTTCCCATTTGCCCCGAGACTGAAGGTGCTGGAAATGAGCCCTTCAGGTTGTCTCTGAAGCATCTTTGGTTAAAGTTTGGCTCTGAGAGATTAACCTGAAAGGAGGACCAAGGTTCTGCGCACATGCCGGAGTCCACCATGCAAATTCCTCCTTGAGGCAAGGGAACAGCTAAATTTCTGTGAATGCTGGCACCACAGATTCTTGAAGTACCACTGGAGCTTCTTCATGTGCATGTCCAGAGGGATCATGAGAATAAAAGATGCCATGTAGCCTAATGCTCTGAGAAATTTCCTGGCTGACCGGCATTGTCTCTACATAATGTTTTGGAAGTACTGAGTCAAGAAAACTCTTTCTGGAAGGAGGAAGGCTTTTGAAGGGAGGAATCCAGAAGAGCCCCCAGCAAAACTATCCTGGTGAATGGGTCTGTGTTGGATTTGCCAAGATTTATTGTGAACCTTGTTACGAAAGGAGATACTGCCAGCCCAGATATCTGGAATTTTGTAAATAATTGTGCATCATTTGTGAACATCAACATCATTCATATTTTTGTGTTACAAACGTATCAGAATTGTACGTTATGTGTATATCAAACTGCTGGTACAGAAGTGTGCGTTAAAAAGGGTTTATGAAGTACTGAGCTTAAAAATGTAACCACAGTGTACCCTGCTGGATTACAACCGAAATGTACCTACACTGTTGCAACTGTTTAGATGTATATATTTTAACAATGGGAACTGGAGCACAAGAGGTTAATTTCAGAAAAATAGCTGAAATTAAATTACTTTATGACAGTAAGAGACAGGATGTCTGCACTAGGGAGCTTTCTGTGTTGTCATGCAAGAGAAATAATTACTAGGCTTGAGATGTGGAAGTGTTTTATTGTTTTATAACTTCCAGGATCTGCCTTGATTCTAAGAAAAGTCCTGTCTATGTATTTTCACAGGTAGATGCTAAATGCTACCAGCTGCATCAATGGTTGTTTTTCGTCTGGGATAGAGTCAGACAAGAAATGATGTCATTCTGCAAGCTATTCCCAGCAGTAATATTTGAGATATTAATTTAAGAACTCTCTGAAAGAGACTAAGTATTCTGTATTTTGACTTTAACCTGACAAGACGACCCATTCACCACATCTGCCTTGTTGCACTGTAAGTATGTTAACTAGGATATAGTAATTCTCTACAGTCAGGAATATAGCAAAGCTTAATTTAGATGTTTTTCTTTATTTATTTGAGACTGTCCTGCAATGTTTTAAATATTTTCTGTGATTTTGAACTCTGTTGTTACTGTGATTATATACTGCGTATTTTCTTGTTCTATTATTTATTATTAAATATATTTAAACATTTCATTGTGGCTGATATTTGTGAGACATACTCGAGTTCTGAGAGTACTTGCATATTTATTTTCTGAGACTGCGGGCCACTCATAATAGCCTTGCTCTTGGTCAAACTGCCATTTATATTAACAGCAACATTACACATTAAGATTGGACACCCTTTGTTAAGGGCCTTAAAGTAGCTGATAAGGAGCTGGCTGGTAGAAGTGAAAACTAACATAGTCGGGGCAGAAGGGGGCAGAGCTACTAAACCTGTGCCAGCCTTTCCCAGGTGTGTGTCTGTGTATAAATCAAACTTCAAAGTATGTGTGTGTGTCAGTTACTTGGGCAGGGACACAAAGCACTGGTTGGACAGAGAGGGTGCTGGAGGCCTTGGCTTGGCCACTCAGCTGACATTTCAACTCTGTAGCTGTGCCAGTGGGGAGGGGAGTCTTACTGGGATATGGAGAAAGAGGGAGAAACCAGCCCCAGACTGACTGTGATCTCTGTGTGCTCTTAAGGGAAATTGCACTTGAATCAGTGAACTGCATCTGGAAATACTGTGTGTGTACCCGTCATCCTTGCAGTGTATATCCCCCACTGGTGTCAGTGGTAAGGATTGAGGCTCCTTGATTACTAGGCCAGTGGTGGTGCATCACAAGCCCCAAGGAGGCAAGGAGCTGCTGAGTGAAGGCCAGATCCTTCAGTAGCTTTGACTGACTTGTGGCTTGAATGAGGCAGTCGTCTAGACGGGTGTAAATTTGGATTCTTTTTGTTCTGTAGAAGGCAATCACAGGAGCTAAACACTTTGTGAAGACCCTGGGAGCAGCAGACAAGCCAAAGGGAAGTGCAGAAAAATTTAAGTTACTGGTAACTGCTCTGAAACGAAGAAAACTTCTATACGATTCCTCTATCAGAATGTGCAGGTAAGCAGCTTTTAGGTCTAAGGTGACCATTAAAGCCTGAGAGGCGATCACGAGAAGACGTCTTTGAAGAGTCAACATTTTGAATTTTGGTACAAGTAGGTACTGATTGAGGGTGGACAGGTCTAAAACAGGGCACCAAGATTCTTCCTTTTTGGGCACTACGAAAAGCCTGGAATAGAACCCCTTCCCTATTTGGTGTTCTGGCACTAGATCCACTGAACCCTGTGAGCAAAGGCTGTGAACCTGACAAAGGGCCTCTGCTCTTTGATTTTGTGAACATCCAGATAACCAGAGTACCTTAATGGCTCTTTGAGAGTAAGCCTATAATCATCTGAGATAACTTTCAGAACCCACTTGTCTTTGAAAAGGAATAGCCTTCCTCCTAGTCTTCCTGTGATCTTTTCTGGAGAGGGTGGGAATGGTAAGGGGAAAGGAACTTTCAGAACCCACTTGTCTTTGAAAAGGGATAGCCTTCCTCCTAGTCTTCCTGTGATCTTTTCTGGAGAGGGTGGGAATGGAAGAGTCATTGAAGAGTCATTGCTGCTCTCCCTGCCAGGGCCTTCTGGCCTAGAATTCCCATGCCTGGCAGTTCCTGAGGACCACTACCAAGGCCTTTGTGAATGCTGCTGCCTTTCCCCTCAGAGACTTCCCCTGGCCACTTTTTGAATGAGAGAGAAAGGATCAGTGTATAGTGAGAAAATTCCTACTATACCTAGGAGGAAGTCCTTGATAGTTTGCATAGATTTTGCTTTATCTTCCATTTTTTTAAACACAGCCTCAGGCCCAAAAAGAAGTCCTTAACCAGGGGTGCTTCTAGAAGTTTGGACTTGACATGGTCTGGTAGGGTCTGTTCCCTAAACAAGCATGTGCTCTAAAGACAGAGCCAGATACAGCAGCTCGGCTACAGGCCTCCACACATTATAGTTGAAGTGTAATGACGGTCTAGCCACCTGAGAAATGGAAAGGCAAAGGTCCAACAATTCTTTGGAAATGTTCATATCCTCCAGGGAGGAACTGTTTTTGCTTCACTTTAACATATTTTGCTGGTACTTTATCATATGAAACTGGCAGCTAAGGGCCTTCATGGCTAGGGTAGCAGAAGTGTAGACTTATTTTACCAAAATTATCAAGGGCCCTGATTTCTTTGTCGGTATGTAAAGGGTTCTTTGAAAAGCTGGCTCTTGCTCCCTTGGGCCCTGGAGTGACAACCACTGGGTCAGCAGAGGGGGGTTTGAAGAGGTATTTATGTGAATCCACCACCCTGTAAAAACTGTCTGGTTTTCGAGGGACTGGAGGTAGAGAATCTGGATTCATGGAAGAGTCCATAAAAACATCCTCTACCACCTCCAAAACAGGAGGAGTAGACAAAGGTTTGTGTTCTGGGAGGTCAAGGAACTCCCTAACCCCTCCTTTTAGGTTGTGGGTATTCCTGTGCCTCCCACTGGAAATGTTCCCTTACGGCATGGAGTGTTGCCCCAAGGGTGATGTCTTCAGGAGGTGAAGCTGAAGGCACATTCTTCTTAGAATCTAAATCCTCAAAGTAGTAAGGAAAAGTCCCCCCTCAAAGACAGACTCCTCCTGGTCAGAATCTTCATCTGAATCAGGATGTTCAAGAAAACTTCAGGGATAGGATCCCCCTTCCTAGACTCCAAAGGGGGTTGCCTGGCTCAGACTACGGAGATAAGGACCCTCAGCTAACATGACCAGATCTTGCTGATAACCTGCTGAGTGGCAGCTGAAAGGCCTAGGCATAGTAACTGAGGCAGAACTCTTCTTAGAAGTAGCTTTGGGCCTTGGGTCTAGGTACTCCTCAATCCTGATGCCAGTCTCTTTGTAATGCAGAACCGATACGGGCTGACTGCTCAAAGGAATGTCACCAGTACAAGATCTATTGTTGGAAGCCAAGGTGTGCAGAGCAACTCCGGACCCAACCGACAAACTGAAAGCCAAGGCCCGTGCAGATGCTGAGGGTCTCGACAGAGGCCTGTGCCACCACCTCAGCTGCAGAAGAGGGCTGTGAAAGCGCCTCGCCTTCCTTAGCGATAATGAGCCTTGGGAAATTGACAGACGGAGAATGACTCTTGTCAGAGGCCCTAAGCTTGGGTCTGTTTTCCTTGTCCTTTTTACGCTTAGGGAGCTCAACGTTGGGATGACTAGCAGGCACCATTGAGCTATGTGAAGATGATGGCTGACTGAGATGCCTGGCTAAGATTTCAGCCATACTCCTAATAGTCCTAGAATTAAAACAGGTGCAAAAACAGCAACTAGGGAAGTGGAAAGTCGTGATCTGGGCCTAGACAGGTGGCGCACAAATTATGAAAGTCTCTGTGTGGGATTTGCTTACCAAAGCGGAGACAATTGTTAACCTTATCTGACATGAGTTAAAGCAAGAAAGACAGTTCCCTAATGGGGTACTTAGCTTTAGAAGACTTCTCTCTGGTGCGGACCAACAGACGCACTGAAACACTGCTTTGGGATCCAACAACAAAAAAAGACTGATGTCACGGCATCAGCCATCTCCCTTTATACCAAAGCGTACTGACATCAGGGTAGGGCATCCACCAGCTTGAGGAGGAGAAAGACTTTTCCAGCCAAGGGCTTCAACAGCAGGAAATCCCACAAGTTAGGACTGCAACAGTGAACCATGAAGAACATCTCTAGTGAGCACTAACCATAAGGAAAAATGCAGCCCTCAATTCCTGTGAAGCATACTAAAAATGCCCCAGTATAAATGATATGGCCTTAATTCATCAATGCAGTTATACAAGTACCTTCTGTTCACACTTGTTGGGGTTTTTCCTACGACATTGAGATTTTTTATTAGTGCTGCACTAGCAGTTAACATCCCATCTACCAGTCAGTCACCTCAAACCTCCCATCTGCCTTAATGCATACACTGGGATACTAACAGCAGAAGCCAGAAATTTGCAGTTTTTTTTTTTAATAATTTTTTTTTTTTTAAATATTTTTTGGCCCCTCAGACCTCAGTCACCAGCCTAGCCCCCACAGTGCCCTATGTCGAACCTGGATATACCAGCTATCCTCTTACCCTGCCCAGATTTGTCTGGGTATTGCTGAGGTCAATTGTGGATCCTAAGGATGCTCTAGGAGCACAGCTCATCTGTGCTTCTGTCGAGGGTATGGGGGGATTTATTTTTTTTTCTTAATGTCCTACCCATTCCCTTTCCCCATGACACACACTTGTTGAATGCATCAGAGGGCAACTTCCCTCTTTAGACCCTGCATCCCCTTTGGAAATGTATCAAGGAGTGCCCTGCCCACCTAGGATGGGCACTCCCATCCCTTCCCTGCTCCTCCATCATTCGACCGAGCCGCTAACAGAACCTGGTTCAGCTGGGCCGTAGTCAAGGCTTTATACCTCTATGTTACCAGAATGGCTCTAAATGTCACACAGTTAGCCCAAGGATTACCAACCTCATTCTCAAAGAATGCATTTGTGCAATGGATAAGTAGGGGGTAACAGCACATGCTTCTTCATACTCAAAAAACAATTTACTTTAGCACAAAAGGGTTCTCATCCAGGAAAAAAGGGGTCATTGTTCCCCTCTACTTAACATTCATTAGACCCCATTATAGAGTACAACCCACTTTTGGAATGTACCTCACAAGAAATCTGCAAGAGCTGGAAAGGCCACAGAAGTACCTCACAAAGAGGATTACTAGCCTCAAACAGATGTCCTACACTGACCGTCCCAAAAAAACTCCAGCTTTATTCCGTAGCATATCACCTACTCCGAGGTGATCTCTGCCCAACATATAAAGCTGTCAAATCCAGAGCTGTTGGACATGCTACACCTAAAGAAATCCCAACCCCTCTGAACTACACTAGGAACCTAAACCTTGTCACCACAATAAACAGGACATGCTGGAGGGATAGATTCCTGTCCCAAAGACTTCCCATACTCTGGAACAAGCTACCCATCTATGTCAAACAAAGTTCCTCAATGGCACTCTTCAAGAAAAATCTTGATGAGTGGATGGAAAATAGGAAATACACCCTGGGGATCACTTCTGTGGCTCTGCTCGACAGGGACACAGGAAAATAACTTTCTTGGGTGGCGTAAAGCCAGGGAACCTTGTTGGCTAGGCCCTTGGGCCGATAACCTAGTACTCACCTATGAACCTATAATGCTCTTCTCCTCTACCCTGAGGTCAAGAGGAAACCGTGTGAAGTTCTACAACTCTTCCCATAGAAAAGCAGGCTAAGGACCACTTTACTTCCATCTTCATGACGGATAACTTCTTGAAACAAACTTGCACTGCAGTCTTATGTAAACATCCCTCTGTCATGGAACCAGGCATCTTTCAGAAATAGCCATACTAACAAAGACTATGTTTGGCTGCACTCAAGAAAGTCTTGTAATTCAGGTGTAATAACGACAAGGACAGCCCCATTTCAACATACAATTTAGTGGCTGGATGCTTCTGTGTGTACTGCATCATGATAGAGACACTGCTAATTTAGCATTCTTGTTAGCAGCATGCAAAAAGTAACAGTTGTGCACACGTACCATAAATGTAAGTTGTTAGAGTGTATTCACTGTTGCAGTCATCACACTTGGGTTATCTGCCTGCAGATAGCCCTCAGTCAGCCTGAATACCAGGGTCTTGGGATTTCTCCGTCGGATGCTGTGCCTCTTCCATAACGTCAGGTGTATAAAACATGCAGCAGACGCCATTACATCAGTTTTTCTTGCCCCAAATGTCAGCAGCCCCCAAAATAGGAAGCTATTACATGGTGTGGAATACCTCCAGTAAAAAGTAAACACCCTTGCCATAAAATATGGCCAAAAAACAGATAGGTAGAAAGTATAGAAAGGACTAGGGGGCTGGAGGGAGGGAAATCAGGACTGCAACAGTGAATACACTCTAACATCTACATTTATGGTAAGTGTACACAACTGTACTATGTTCTTTGTGTTTCACTGTTGCAGTCATCACACTTGGATAGATTCCCAAAGCTGAGGAAGGGTGGAGGCAGTCAAGAAGTGTAAGGGCTTGGCTAGCAGGCCTTGTAAGACTGCTGTAGCACATCCAGCTCTGGATTTAGAAAAGATAGGTAAGTGGTTGGTGAAGGTGCGTACAGAACTCCAGGTTGCAGATTCCAAGATGTCCCTGGTAGGGACTCCCCTGAGAAATGCTGTAGAGGTTGCGGTAGCCCTAGTGGAATGAGTTCTGATCCCCTGTGGGGTAGGTTTTCCATGGTGTTTGTAGCAGAAATGGATGCAGTGTGCTATCCATTTGGAAATGGTTTGCTTTGAAATGGCCTTGCCCTCTGCCCCTGTAGCAAAGCTGACTAGTGGCTGGTCAGATTTTCTGAAACGTTTTGTCCTGTCAAGGTAGAACCTAAGCTGTCTGTGCATGTCCAAGGAGTGCAGGATCCTTTCCCCTTTATTCTGAGGATTAGGAAAAAAAAGGTTGGCAAACGAATGGATTGATTTAAAGCCACACTGGATACCACCTTTGGCATAAATGATGGATTAGTCCTGAGGGAAACCCTGTCAACATGGAAGATAATGAAGGGTTCCACAACCATTAGTGCCTGTAACTTAGACACTTTGCTGAAGCGATGGCTAGAAGTAAGGCTGTTTTTCAAGAGAGGAATTTTAACTCTGCTGAAACAGCAGGTTCAAAAGGGGGAAGCGTGGGCTTCTCCAGTACAAAGTTAAGGTCCCAGAGGCTGGGGTGGGAGCTCTCCTAGGGGGCCTTAAATTGTTGGCTCCTCTCAGGAACTGTCTGATGAGGAGGTGAGAAGAGAGAGGAGGCTCAGTATTATAATGAGCTGAGATGGCAGAGGCATGAATCTTAATGGATGAGAAGGATAGGCATCTGTGGAGCAGCTCTGCTAGGTAATCCAGAATTTGAGGTAAGGTGGGCACGGCTGTGTCCTTTCCTTGACAGTGACACCAGGAACAATATCTTTTCCACTTTTCAGAATAGGATTTCCTAATACTAGGCCTTCTGGCTTCAAGGATGACATCCAACACCTGTTTGCTGAGGGTTTGGCAGGTGGTGTATTCAGGCTGCAAGGTTTAGGGTTTGCAGCTGTGGATGCACAATCTGTCCCTCCTGCTAGGACAGAAGGGAGGGGGTCTGATGTAGGTGCCAGGGTGGCACTGCCGTCAGACTGCAGAGGAGTGGGTACCAGTGCTGCCGTGGCCAGTCTGGGGCAATAAGGATTGTCATAAACTGAGAGGCTTTTTCCATGAAAAGGATAGGGCATCCACCTTCCACACTCTGCTGTGAGGATTTCTGGTGCAAAATTTGCTGAATTGATGGTTTTGGGGGGAGGCAGAAGTCCACCTCTGGTGTCCCCCACCTCTGGGTTGATGGTTTCCTGTTTCCACTTGTGTGGGTCCAGTAGATTTCTGCTTAAGTAGTCTGCCAGTGAATTTTGTTTGCCTGGCAGGAATTGAGCTTGCAGGTGCACTTGGTTGCTCAAGGCTGTGTTACACAGGGCCATGGCTAACATGCAGAGCGGGTAAGAATGAGTTTCCCCCCTGCTTATGTACCACATGACTGTGGTGTTGTCTATCTTTATCAGGAGCTGTCCTGGAAGGATAAGGTACTTGAAAGCTGTCAGAGAATTCTGTACAGCTAGCATCTCTTTTTGACTGATATGCAGGGGGATTTGTCTTGGGCTCCATTTGCCTTGAATGTATTTGCCTGCCATGTGAGCCCCCCCATGCGTAGTCTGATGTGTCTGTTGTCAAGGTTTGGGTGGCGGGGGGTTGAGTGAAACAAGTCCCTTGTTGTGGTTGCATGCCTTTACCCATCACAGGAACTCTGCCCTTAGACCAGGTATGATAGGAATCACTGTTTCCAGGTCCTGAGAATTTTGGCACCAGAGACTTTAAGTACCCTTGAAGTTTCCTCATATGCAGTCTTGCATATGGAACTAACAGAATGCATGAGGCATGAACCCTAGGGGCTTGCAGTATTTTCCTTGCAAATAGCTGGTTTTGGTGGCCGTTAGTTTGAAGTAGTTTGTCAAATAGACCTGTTTTTCTGGAGTGAGGAATGCCATCTGGGAAGTTGCATTCAAGCTTGCTCCCAGGAATACAATCTTTTGGCTGCGTACCAGTTGTGATTTCTTTTCTTTGATGGTGAACCCCAGAGAAGTTAGGAGTCTATTTACAAATACCAGGTGCTGAAGCAGCAATTCCTGACTGCCTGAATCGGGCAATCAACCAAATATGGGTAGATCTGAATACTCTGCCTGCAGAATGCAATGGCTGGGGTCACATTAGATAAGCAAAAGGGAAGTGCAGAGAACTGATAGTGCATAGAGCCTGCCTTGAAACTTAGATATTTCCTGCAAGACTCTCTTATGGAGATGTGCAGATAAGCTTCTTTTAAGTGTAGGGTGACTAACCAGGCATCCTTGGCCAACATAGGAAGGAGCTGTTGCAGTGTAAGCATTTTGAATTTTGGGACCACCAGAAAGATGTTGAGAATAGAAAGATCCAGGTTAGGGCGCCAAGAGCCCTCTTTTCTGGGCACCAGGAACAGTCTGGAGTAAAAATCCTGCCCCCTTTGTTCTACTGGAACAGGTTGAATAGCTCTGATATTGTGAAGGGAAAGTACTTGTTTTTGAGCCTCTGCCCACTGGTTTGGAGGAAGGTCTGGCAGCCCGCTTGGGGTTGGCAGAGAGTGGAAGTATAATCTATATCCATGGGATACAATATTTAGAACCCATCGGTCCTGAGTAATGGACATACAGTTTTTTGCATGAAGGGCGAGTTTTCCTCCTAGGGGTGCAAGTACTTAGGGATGGCTGGGAAGGATGATGGAAAAGTCATTGTGAACTTTTTCCATAGGGGGTGGCTTACCACACTCTGTTTTTGAGGAGGGAGCACTCCATTGTTTAGATCGCTGCACACCCTGAGACTGTAGTCTTGGTTTGTTTCCCCTGGGTTTGGACTGAGAAGGCCTGGGAGGGGCTAGAAAGGACCAATTTTTATAAGGCCAATGCCTACTGAATCTAGGTGGCTGCACCTGTAAGAAATCTTTAACAGTTTGCATAGATTTAGCTTTTTCCTCCATCTTTTTAAGAACAACTTCTGCTTTTGTGCCAAACAATCTTGATTTAATGGAGCATCTAGTGATTTTGTTTTGACATGGTCTGGCAAGATTTGTTCCTTTAGCCAAGTGTGCCTTCTCAGTACAGACCCAGTGACAGCAGCCCTGCAAGCTGTTTTAAAAGGCATCAAACCCACACTGCAAAGTATGTTTACTAATTTGGTTTGCAGAATGCATCAACTCTTGTGACAAATCTTTATTTTTCTGCACAATCTGGAAGTAGCAACATTTTTTTGTTTAATTAGTTCCATAATATGTTGCTGATATACCCCAGGGATTACCTCAGTGTCACTGCTCAACAGAGGCACAGCAAAATAATGGGTATAGTTCCCCATACTAAAGGGGTGGCGTAAGCCACAAAACTATGGGCTAGGCTTGTAAATGCCCTTGGGCAGATAGCCTAGTATGAACCTATGAACCTATGGTACTTCAACATGTGAAACTGGCAATTCAAAGCCCTGATGGCAAGAGTTGCAGAGGTATATAACTTCTTACCCCATCTGTCTAAAGCTCTAGAATCTCTGTCCGAAGGGGTAGGGGTTTTGTCTGTAGTAGCCTTAATGCCTTTAGATCCCTGCAAAATGGTATGTAGATCCTGCACTAGGATTCTTAGAGAGAAATTTGAGAGAGTCAGGTACTCTGTAGTACCTGTCAGGTTTTCTAGGAGCTGGTGGTAAGGTGTCAGGAGTAAGACTAGATTCCATGAAGACATCATCCACAATATCCAGAACAGGGGGTATAGCTAGAGGCCTGTGTTGGGGCAAGTCTAAAAATTTTCTGAGTCTCTTTTTGGACTTAGGATAGTCTTGGCATTCCCAATGGAAATTCTGTCTTAAGGTATGCTAGGTTTCACCAAAAAAAAAATCTTCAGGAGGGGAGTCAAACGGAATGGAATCCTCTGCATCAAAATCCTCATAGGTGGATAAGGGTATGTTCTGGTAATCAGAGAGATCTGACTCATTGGACTCAGGGTCTGTAGAATCAGAAGGAAACTCCATTCTTTGCTTTTTAGCGGGGGAAGGCTGGCTTCTCCTAATTAGAGTAATAAGGTCTTCAGCCATTTTAAGCATTTGTTTCTGTGGCATGGGAGCTTGAGCATACGCTTTGGTCATTGGTTTCTAGGCGTAGTGCAAACTCTGGGCCTGAGAAACTCTATAGTTTTAGTAAAAAACTAAGTTTTCGGTTTAATATGAACATCGGAAGGTCGGAATACACCCTCAGAAGCCGGTGCCTGCACAGCGGTTCTGGACCCATCCAAGGTAGAGACATCCGCAAGTTCCAAAGTCGAAGAAGCATCTCGCGGCATACCGGACTCCGAGTCTCAGCAGAGGCCTGCAAATCTGTAGAAGCGGGCATCAGGAGCTGCGAAGGCACCTCACTGAATACTGGCGGACTGACGACTAGCTTAACGGAAGCATCGTTGGCAGTTTTGGACCTATGTGGTCTGTCTCTGTATTTATCCTTACTTTTTTCAGAAGATCAGTAGTCAGATGGCTTACAGAAGCCATTTCGGAATACAGAGAACGAGAGTGAAAGAATTTAGTGACAAATATAGCCAGACAACGAATAGCTCGGGCGTTAAACACGGCACAAAACCAGCAGCGAGGGACGTCATGGTCCAGGCCTGAACAAGTGACACAGTAAGAATGAAAATCTCTGTCAGGTATTTGCTTTCCACAGGCAAGACAATTGTTAACTTTTTCTGACATTGGTTAGAGCAAGAAAAAAGGATCCCCAACGGGGTATTTAGCTTTAGAAGACTTCAAACTTGAAACTCAAAAAAACGAAAATTTCAGGTTGTGGCTGACCGGCACTTGCGGACTGCTTCTGCTTCGGGCTCCTACACGGCAAGAAAAGCTGATGTAATGGCATTGGCTGCATGTTTTATACCTCTGACCTGACGTCATTGAAGAGGTGACAGCATCCGTTACAGAAATCCCAAGACTCTGGTATTCGGGCCGACTGAGTGCAACCTGCAAGCAGATAACCCAAGTGTGATGACTGCAACAGTGATGACTGCAACAGTGAAACACAAAGAACATCTAGCCCTTCTTCAAGCACTATAACGGAGAACTAAACTTGCTAAGCTTACCAAGTCACCTTTAATCCATTTCTTTAGTTGTATAGCTCTCTTACGAAGGAAGAATGATTATAATGTTTCATCCCATGTATAATCAGACAATTACACTGACTAAACTATATTTTTGAACTTGCCTTTGTTCAAATCCAAAAGCTGTAAAGTACAGTTGTGTACACCTACCATAAATGTAGATGTTCGAGTGTCTTCACTGTTGCAGTCATAACTGTAGGGTGTTCCTGCCGGCAGGCAGCCCGAGGTCGGCCAGAATTCCAAAGTCTGGGTCCGGCGTCGGCTGTACCAGCAAGTACCCTGACGTCAGAACGCAGAGGTACATAGTCGACAGCCGACGCCATCTTCTCCAGCCTTTCTTGCCCCAGATGTCAGAAGCTCCCCAAAATATCCAAAAGGTGTCCCCAAAGGAAACACAAATACACCACAAGGAAGAGGAGAAAGAACAAACAGAAAACAAGAGGGGAAAGGTGGGAGGGAAACACCGACTGCAACAGTGAAGACACTCGAACATCTACATTTATGGTAGGTGTACACAACTATACTATGTTCTTCGTGTTTCACTGTTGCAGTCATAACTGTAGGGTGGAATCCCAAAGCTGTGAAGGAGGGTTTAGGTTATGCAGAAGAAGGGGCAGCCAGAAGACCCTGCAAGACAGCAGAGGCAAAACCTGCCCTAGACTTAGAATACAAAGGGAGATTATAGTGCTTAGAGAAGGTATGCACTGAACTCCAAGTGGCAGCTTCCAAAATGTCCTTGGTAGGAACTCCTCTGAGAAAAGCTGCTGAAGTGGCAGCTGTCCTAGTAGAATGACTCCTAACAGTGCCTGGAATCTGTTTCCCAAAATGAGAGTAACAAAACCTTATTCCATGAGCAATCCATTTGGAAATAGTTTGTTTAGAAATAGCCTTGCCTAGAGAACTGAAGGCATAAGAGATAAGCAACTGTTCAGATTTCCTGAAATCTTTAGTTCTGTCCAGGTAAAATCGTAGTTGTCTGTGTACGTCCAATGAATGTAAAATCCTTTCCCCTTTGTTTTGAGGATTTGGAAAGAAAGTAGGAAGGTGAATAGTCTGATTTAAAGTCACTTTAGAAATCACCTTAGGCATAAATGTAGGATTGGTCCTCAAGGCCACCCTGTCTTGATGGAAAATAAGGTAAGGTTCCACAGCCATGAGAGCTTGCAACTCTGACACCCTTCTTGCAGAAGTCAATGCTAATAAAATAGCTGTTTTCCAGGATAAGAACTTGATATCTGAAGCAGCAGCAGGCTCAAAGGGAGGTAAAGTAAGCTTCTCCAAAACATAATTAAGATCCCAAGCAGGAACAGGAGGAGTTCTGGGAGGTCTTAAATTCTTAGCCCCTCTCAAGAATTGTCTCACCAGTTGATGAGAAAAAATGGGGGGATCAGTGCTGAAATGAGCCGAAATAGCAGAAGCATGAATTTTGATGGAAGAGAATGAGAGGCCTTTGAGCAAGAGTTCAGAGAGGTAGAGTAAAATGGAGGAAATAACAGGTAGAAGAGGATCAGAACCTCGATCCCGCATTCAAATACAAAATATTTTCCATTTAGAAGCATAAGATTTTCTAGTGCTAGGACGCCTAGCTTCCAAGAGAACATCCAAAACTTGTTTGGGAAGAGCAGAAGGAATCAAAGGCCTTTGTAGAGCCAGGCTGCCAGGCAAAGAGTCTTGATTTGAGAGTGTAGCATCTGACCCTGATGTTGGGACAGAAGGGAAGGAGACAGAGGCAGAATCCAAGGAGGTTCCAAGAACAGGTGTCGTAGGGTTGGATACCAGAACTGCCGAGGCCAATTTGGAGCTATCAGAATGATAATCTTGGGTCTGTCCTGTTTTATTTTCAGAAGCACTCGAGGCAGAAGAGGAAGAGGAGGGAAGGCATATCCCGAAAGATTCCTCCAGCTGAAAGACAGGGCATCCACTTGTTTTGTGGAAGGACCTGGTGCAAAATAGAGGCAACTGATGGTTGAGATGGGATGCAAACAGATCTATCTGAGGACAACCCCAAACTGAAGTAATCCTGCTGAATAAGTTGGGGTCCAGCATCCATTCGTGGGGATCCAAAAGATTTCTGCTTAGGCTGTCTGCTAAGAGATTTTGCTTCCCTGGTATGAATTGAGCTTGAAGATGCAGGTTCAGATTTACAGCTGTGTCCCATAGACTCATGGCTAGTCTGCAAAGGGGGTAAGAGTGGGAGCCCCCCTGCTTGTTTATGTACCACATGACTGTGGTATTGTCTGTACGAATCAGAAGATGTCCTGGTTGCAAAAATTTTTGGAAGGCTAGAAGAGCATGTTGGACTGCCAACATTTCCTTCAGGTTGATGTGCCAGTGAAGATGTTTCTTTGGCCAATAGCCATGCTGGCAGTTGTCTAGAAAATGAGCTCCCCAAGCGAAATCCGAAGCGTCTGTGGTCATGATCTGAGAAGGCTGAGGCAGACGAAAGGGGTTTCCTTCGTTTAAAGCACAGGCTCTGGACCACCAAAGGAACTCCTTTTGGAGGCAGGGAATCAGAGGTATCATTGTTTCTAGGCTGTGGTAATGCTGAGACCATACACTCTTTAGGTACCATTGAAGTTTTCTCATATGAAGCCTTGCATTTGGAATCAACAGGATGCAAGAAGCCATGTAGCCCAAAGCCTGCAGGAATTTCCTTGCAGTGAGCTGAGTCAAAGTAGCCAAGGTTTTGAAAATTGCTGCCAGATGTACTTGCTTTTCTGGAGTCAGGAAGGCCTTTTGCAGGCTAAGAGCTCCCAAAAAGATCATTTGTTGAGAGGGGATCAAATGTGACTTTTTTGTGTTCACTGAAAATCCCAGTAGTAGGAGGAGGCGCTGAACAAACTGCAGACGTTGAAGTAAAAGATCCTTGCTGTCAGCCTGGATAAGGCAATCGTCCAGATAAGGGTAAATTTGAATCCCTTGGAGTCTGCAATAAGCCACTACTGGAGCCAGGCACTTGGTAAAGACTCTGGGTGCAGTAGATAAGCCAAAGGGCAGTGCAGAGAATTGAAAGTGTCTCAAGCCTGCCTTGAATCTGAGGTACTTTCTGCGTTCCTGTCTGATGGGAATGTGTAAGTAGGCCTCCTTCAGGTCCAATGTTACCATCCAAGCATCCTGAGAGAGCATGGGAAGAAGTTGTTGCAGAGTAAGCATCTTGAATTTTGGAATTTCCAGAAAAGTATTTAATACTGAGAGGTCCAGAATAGGTCTCCATGCATTTTGTTTTCTTGGGACCAGGAAAAGTCTTGAATAAAACCCCCTGCCCATCTCTGGGAGTGGAACAGGTTCTATGGCTCTCATGGCCAATAAAGCGTCCACCTGATTTAAGGCCTCTGACCATTGATGTTTTGGCAGATCTGGCCAACCGTAAGACCTTGGCAGAGTATGAAAGTGGAATTTGTAGCCTTTTAAAATCACATCTAAAACCCATTTGTCCTGGGTTATATGCATCCAATTTTGGTAAAAAAGAGAAAGTTTTCCTCCGAGAGGAGCTTCCAGGCAAGAAGGACCTGTAGCCCAACAGAGGGAGTCATTGGGTCTGCTTCCTTTGTGATTGAGGTCTGTCTTCTCCCCTTCTAGGTGAAGAAGCAGTCCACTGTCTGGACCTATAAGAGGCCTGTGTCTGTGCCCGGCCTCTAAACAGTCTATATCTTCCCCTTTGAGGCCTGTCAGAAGTGGGAAAAGACCAATTTTTGGAGGGCCAATTTCTAGAAAATCTAGGAGGCTGAACTTGTAAAAAACTTTGACAGTCTGCATAGATTTTGCTTTTTCCTCCATCTTTTTAATAACCTCCTCAGCCTTAGATCCAAATAACACATCATGTTGAACAGGGGCATCTAACAGTTTCGCCTTAACCTGCTCAGGTAAATTCTGCTCTCGAAGCCAAGCATGTCTCCTTATAACACTACCAGAAGCTGCGGCCCTGCAAGAAGCTTCCAAGGCATCGAAACCACAATGTAAACTATGTTTGCTAACTTGTTCAGTTGCATGCAAAACATCCTGTAATTCCTTGTCCTCTGAACATGTAGGAAAGGTAGAAAGTCTTTGCTTTAAAACAGACAAAATAAATTGCTGATACTTGAACATATGAAACTGGCAATTTAAAGCTCTAATAGAAAGAGTAGCAGAAGTATAAACCTTTTTGCCCCACCTATCCAAGGCACGAGAATCCTTTTCAGAGGGAATAGGATTTTTAGATGAAGCGGCCTTAGCAGCTTTAGAACCCTGAGAAATAGTTTCTGGATCTGCAGAAGGGTTCTTAAATAAGAATTGATGGGAATCAGGGACTCTGTAAAATCTATCAGGCTTAGAAGGAGCAGGCGGCAAGGAATCAGGATTCAGGTTAGCTTCAGAAAAAGCATCATCCACAATGTCAAGCACAGGAGGAATAGCCAAAGGTCTGTGTTGAGGGAGAAGGAGAAATTCTCCAAGTCTCTTTTTGGAAGCAGAATAATCCTGACCTTCCCAATGAAAATGCTCCCTCATCTCATGTAAAGTTTCCCCAAAAGAGAAATCTTCAGGGGGAGAAGCAGAGGGAATAGAGTCCTCTGCATCTGAATCCTCAAAAGGAGGAAAAGAGTAATCCTGGTCAGAGGAAGAGACAGAAGACACAGAAGCCTGGTCAGAGGAATCATAAGGTAAATCCTGTCTAGGCCTTTTTTCAGGAGGAGGGTGAGAAAGTACAGTTTTGTACCTACCATAAATGTAGATGTCCGATAGGTATGCATCTGCAGTCATAACATATGGGTTGTCCTGCCTCAGGCAGCCCTTCGGTCGACCGGATTCCAAAGTCTGGGTCTGGCCTCGGCTGATGTCGCACTTTCCCCGACGTCAGAGCGCCTGGGGTATAAAAGCATCAGCCGACGCCATTTTCCTCAGTTTTTCTTGCCCCAGATGCCCTCTAGGAAGGCTAAATTTGGATAAATGCAAAAAAGGTTCCAAACATTTGCAAACTTATATAATAATATACATGTATATACAAACAAATACACCATAATAGATTCCCCCAGCTAGCTAAAAGAGGGGTAAGTACCCTAGGAATACCACTGAGGGGTAGGAGGGAGGGTAAACCTGACTGCAGATGCATACCTATCGGACATCTACAATTTATGGTAGGTACAAAACTGTACTATGTCCTTCAAGGATGCATCTGCAGTCATAACATATGGGTAGAATACCATAGCCAATGTGGGGGAGGAGGAACTAAGAAAATGATGGTGTAGTTAATATCCCCTGCAGGACTGCAGTAGCAAAACCTGCTCTGGATCTGGAGTATAAAGGTAGATTGTAATGTTTGGCAAATGTATGCATGGAGCTCCAAGTAGCAGCTTCTAAAATGTCCTTGGTAGCCACCCCTCGTAGGAAGGCTGTAGTGGTGGCTGTGGCCCTTGTGGAATGAGGCCTGATATTTTCAGGAACTGTCTTTCCATGAAAGGAGTAGCAAAATCGAATGCAATTTCCTATCCATTTTGAAATTGTCTGTTTGGAAATTGCTTTTCCTTGCACCCCAGTAGCATATGCTACAAACAGTTGGTGAGTTTTTCTGCTAGTTTTAGTTCTGTCCAAGTAGTAGCGTAGTTGTCTGTGTATATCCAGGGTGTGCAGAAGTTTTTCCCCTCTATTCTGTGGATTTGGGAAGAACGTAGGCAAGTGAATAGCTTGGTTCAAGGATACCCTAGATACCACCTTTGGCATAAAAGTAGGATTGGTTCTTAGTGAAACTCTGTCCTGATGGAAGATAAGAAATGGCTGTACTGCCATTAATGCTTGTAACTCAGATACTCTTCTTGCTGAAGTTATTGCCAGAAGGAATGCAGTTTTCCAAGACAGAAACTGTAGATCCGCTGATGCTGCTGGTTCAAATGGAGGAAGTGTTAGTTTCTCCAACACAAAGTTGAGATCCCAGGCGGTAGAGGGGTTTTCTTGGAGGTTTAATATTTTGATCCCTCTCAGAAATTGCCTGAGGAGAGGGTGTGAGAAGATAGGTGGATCCACATTGTATTCTGCTGAAATTGCTGAGGCATGAATCTTAATGGAAGAATAGGACAGGCCATTGTGGAACAATTCTGCTAAGTATTCCAGAATGTGTCATGTTTGCCACTGTCACATCTGAGCCTTTTGATGTGTTCCAAATGAGAAATCTTTTCCATTTAGCTGAGTATGTCTTCCTTGTGGAAGGCCTGCGAGCTTCCAAGATGATGTCCTTCACTCTCTGTGATAAGGCATCTTGTTTGTGATTTAAGGAATTTTCCAGGCAGCTAGTTGTAATGTTTTCAAGTTGGGATGCATAATCTTGAAATTGTTCTGCGTCAGAAGAGGCCATAGGGGGAGAGGCCATGGTTTTGCCTGAGACAGGCTTCTCAATAATGGGGTACCAGTGTTGCCTTGGCCAGTCTGGAGCTATCAGAATCACTCTTGGCTGCTCCTCCCTGATCTTCAGTAGAACCTTGTACATTAATGGGAGAGGTGGGAAGGCATATACTTTTAGAGCTTTCCAGCTGAAAGAGAGAGTCCACCCTCCAAGCTTGTGGGTGGTATGTCCTTGAGCAGAATGTCTTCAGTTGATGGTTGAGAGGGGAGGCGAACAGATCTATCTCCGGCATTCCCCATACCTTTGCTATGAGTTGGAAGATGTCTGGGTGCAGCATCCATTCGTGTGCATCCATGGTAGTTCTGCTTAAGCTGTCTGCCAGTGTATTCTCTTTTCCTGGCACGAACTGGGACTGTAGTTGGATATTGAGGTTCAGGCATAGTTCCCATAGATTCATAGCCAGTCGGCAGAGAGGGTAGGAGTGTGTGCCCCCCTGCTTGTTTATGTACCACATAACCGTGGTGTTGTCTGTCCTTATTAGCAGGTGGCCTCAATGGAGGAAAGGTTTGAAAGCCTCGATTGCATGCATCACTGCCAGCATTTCCTTTTGGTTTATGTGCATGCGTAGCTGACCTTGAGACCATAGGCCTTGGATACATTTACCCTCCATGTGTGCTCCCTATCCTTGGTCTGAAGCGTCCGTGGTGATGGTTTGTTTTTGGTTTGTTGAAAGGCAACCCTCTGTTGGACTGGCAGGCCTGAGCCCACCACAGAAATGCCTTTTGAAGGCAAGGAATGATTGGTATCAAAGCTTCTAGACTGTGACTGTGTTGAGACCATACACTCCTGAGGTACCATTGTAATTTTCTCATATGCAGCCTGGCCTGTGGTATCAGAATTATGCAGGATGCCATGTAACCCAGGGCCTGCAGGATTTTCCTTGCAGTAAGCTGAGTTCGTCTTGTCAGCATCATGAAGTAATCTGGAAGTTCTTTTTGTTTTTCTTCTGTGAGTAAAGCCATTTGGGTGGTTGTGTCCAGATCTGCACCCAAAAAGGTTATTCTTTGGGATGGCACAAGTTTTGACTTTTGGATGTTGACTGTGTATCCCAAGGCCTGTAGCAGGTGGATGGCATAAGCCAAGTCCTTTATCAAATTTTTCTTGTTGTCCGCTTGTATAAGGCAGTCGTCCAGGTATGGGTAGATCTGAATCCCCTGAAGTCTGCAGTGTGCAATTACTGATGCCAGGCATTTCGTGAATACTCTGGGCGCAGTAGATAAGCCAAAGGGCAATGCTGAGAATTGATAATGCTCTGATCCTGCAAGAAATCTGAGGTGTCTACTGCAACTTGGTCGAATAGGGACGTGCAGGTATGCCTCCTTGAGATCTAGAGTCACCAGCCAAGACTCCTTGCCCAGCATGGGAAGAAGTTGCTGTAGGGTCAGCATCTTGAATTTTGGGACAATGAGATAAGTATTTAGTGCGGACAGGTCGAGAATAGACCTCCATTGATTTTCTTTTCTTGGTACAAGTTGTTGATCTGCCTTAAAGCCTCTGGCCTCTGATTTGGTGGTAGGTTTGGCATTCCGTGTCTTTTTGGCAAAGTGTGGAAGTGGAACCTGTATCCTTTGTCTATTATTTGCAGTGTCCATGTGTCCCGTGTAATATAATGCCAGTTGTTTGAGAATAAAGCCAGCTTTCCGCCCAAGGGTGCTTCCAGTTGATCCCTGGTAGGCGGAATCAGAGTAAAGTCATTGAGCCTGTCCTGGTGTAGTAGTTGTTGTTGCTGTTGTTGCACTACTTTCTCTGGTTGGCAGGCTGCCACTGACAGCCTCTGTAGGAGCCCTTCGATTGGCCTCTGCCTCTAGGGCGTCTGTTCCTGCCTCTCTGGGCTCTGTCCGAATCTGGAAAGGACCAATTCTTAGTAGGCCAGTTTCTGCTGAATCTAGGCAGCTGTACTTGCAGGAAATCCTTAACTGTTTGCACAGATTTTGCCTTTTCTTCAAACTTTTTTAAGACCTCCTGAGCAGAGGAGCCAAATAAATTTTGTTTCTCCATTGGAGCATCCAGGAGTTTAGCTTTAACATGGCCTGGCAGAGATTGTTCCTTCAGCCAGGCATGCCTACGAATGACTGCCCCAGTCATAGCTGATCTAAATGAAGCCTCCAATGCATCATAGCCACATTTTAAGAAATGATTACTAACCTGCTGTGAGTTGTGTACCAAATCCTGCAGGGATTTACGGTCAAGGGGTTCAGGAGATGAAAGTTTCTTATTCAGCTCATCTAATAAATACTCTTGGTACTGTATCATATGAAATTGACAATTTAATGCCCTGACAGAAAGAGTTGCATTAGTATATACCTTCTTTCCCCATCTCTCTAAAGCTCTAGACTCTCTTTCAGAGGGTAGAGGATTTTTGGCTGTGGTGGCTGCAACCCCTTTAGGGCCCTGAGAAATAGTTTCTGGGTCTGCAGAATGTGCTTTATACAGATGGTAATGGGAATCCGGGACCCTGCAGTATCTATCAGGCTTGGCAGGGGCTGGAGGGAGAGTATCAGGTGCTGTACTGACATCATTGTACACATCATCAATTACATTCAGAACAGGAGATATAGCTAAGGGCCTATGTTGAGGCAGACGTAAAAAGGTCCTTAATCTTTTTCTAGAATCAGAGAATTCCTGGCCTTGCCATTGAAAATGCTCTCTCATGGAGTGTAGTCTCTCACCAAAGGAAAACTCTTCAGGAGGGGAGGCCGAAGGAATAGATTCTTCAGCATCAGAATCCTCATAGGGCGAATAAGCCTCCTCCTGGTGGTCTGACAACTCAGAGCCATCCGTGGACTCATCTGAAGAGTGTGGGTCAGAGGGGTCAGTCCTGGGCCTTTTGTCTGGTGGAGGTTGAGAGGCCCTGTCTGGGTGAGGTTGTGAGCCCCTAATTAAAGAAATAAGGTCCTCTGCAAAGCTGAGGATCTGTGAACTAGAGGTAGGCCTCTGGGAGGTAGTCTTGGGAGGCAAAGCTTTAGAAAGTTTAGCAGCTTTAGCCCTAGAAAAGGCCTTAATGGACATGGAAGCAGGGGGCCTAGCTGCCCCAAGTGCAGGAGTAGAAATGTCCAAAGGGATGGTGTCGGACATTTCCTGGACACTGGTTTCGGTAGGTAGTTCGGTAGCCGACTCAGCCGAGGGCTCCCGGGCAGCGGTGGTCGGTTGAATAGTTTTGGAAGAAGGAATCTCCGAGGACTCGGTTTCGGCTGAAACCGAGACACTCGCGGTAGGCTTTACCATGGTTTTAGCCAAAACCACGGGCCGCGAGTGTCTGTCCTTGTCCTTCCGTTTTTTCACTAAATGCGAAGTCGGAGTCTCCGACGGCATTTTATATGCAAAAGTGGCCCCAAAAAATTCCTCTGCAAACTCCGACCGACGTCTAAGAGTTCGTCGGTTGAAGGAAGCACAGGCAGAACAGGCCGATACGTCGTGGTCTGGGCCTAAGCAAGGAAGGCAGTAGGAATGGAAATCCTTATGTGGTATTTGTTTCCCACAAGTTAAACAATTATTTACTTTGTCTGACATCGGCTGAGGCAAGAAAGCGTCCCCAACGGGGTACTTAGCTTTTTCGAAGTCTTCAGTAGCTGAATTCAATGGATCTGACCGACTGGCACTTGCGAACAGCTTCTGCTTCGGAAACCCGCGTGGCAAGAAAGACTGAGGAAAATGGCGTCGGCTGATGCTTTTATACCCCAGACGCTCTGACGGGGAAAGTGCGACATCAGCCGAGGCCAGACCCAGACTTTGGAATCCAGCCGACCGAAGGGCTGCCTGAGGCAGGACAACCCATATGTTATGACTGCAGATGTATCCTTGAAGGACATCCCCTAATCATTGAAAGTAAATCCTCAGCCATCCGTCGTAATTGCTTCTGGAACTTGGGAGCTGAATCCGAACCAGCTGGAGTAGAAACCCTTGGTTTAACAGGAGTTTTTGTCTTTGCCTTTGACTTTGTTGAAATAGTTATATGTGAAGGCCTGAAAACTCCCTCAGAAGCCGGTACCTGCACAGCGGTTCCGGACCCATCTGACGGAGCGACGTCCGAAGGTCCTGCAGCAGATAAAATATTAGGCCTAGATGGCTCCCCATGGGAGTCCGTGTCGGCCATCGGTTCAGAAGTGGCGGATGACAGGGGCTGCAAAAGCGCCTCACTGACGACCGCTGAACCCGAAGCTGGCTCCGGCTGCGAAGAATCCTGTTTGGACCTCGGAGGCCTATCCTTGTCCTTGCGTTTCTTTTGAATTCCAGTTGTCGGTAAAGTATCCAACGACATCCTGTAATTAAATCGTCTACCGAAATAGTTCAAGGCCCAATCGTACCTACGCTTGATAGTACGAGAATTAAACCTAGCACAGAACTGACAAGAAACGTCGTGGTCAGGGCCTAAGCAAGGTAGGCAGTAAGAGTGGAAATCTTTATGAGGTATTTGTTTTCCACACAATATACAATTATTAACTTTTTCTGACATCGGAGGAGCAAGAAAAAAGTTTCCCCAACGGGGTACTTAGCTTGAGAAGAGAAGTTGAAAACTTCAGAGCAAAGTCAATCAAAGCACGTTGTTCTGAATACGCCAACCAACGACTTGCGAGCTGCTTTCCACCGCACGGCAAGAAAGACTGGAGAAGATGGCGTTGGCTGTCGGCTATGTACCTCTGCGTTCTGACGTCAGGGTACTTGCTGGTACAGCCGACGCCGGACCCAGACGTTGGAATTCTGGCCGACCTCGGGCTGCCTGCCGGCAGGAACACCCTACAGTTATGACTGCAACAGTGAAACACGAAGAACATCCTTTGTTTCACAAAGCCTAATTGTTTCCACCACCCTACTGCTAATCTTGGTACAGCAGACCTCTGTATCACCCACATACAGAATAAGATTTCTAACCTAACTTTTGCATGTCAATTCTAAAACAAGTAAGGTGAACCTGTCCTTGCACTAATTCCAATGTATGCCACTGGTCAGTTTCTACCAAAGAAAGGCCCAAATGTCACTTATAAAATGGTGACACACACTGATAGAAGTCAGTTTATTACCACCATCTGTCCCCATCTTACTGACAGCTCCTTACCTAATTTAGCAAATATGGAAACATTCAAAAGATACCTGTGTAAAAGTTGGAAGGCTTGCAGAAAATCTATGCAAGCAACAACCATTCTGCACACCTGGAGAGACTAGTAATAAAAGGAAGTAAATATATTTGTCCCTAAGGGTAGAGTAAAACAAATGTACCTTTTGATTTGTCATTTTCTATCTTCTTCTTCTCTTTCTGTTGTTCCTTCTCTGCTCTCCTCTTCCATTCCTTTAACCAGCTATGCAAGGGGAAAATGTAAGGGGGAGAAAAGCAAGTTAGCAATATAGTACATCTTCAGCAAAATCACACTTATAAAGGCACATCTTCTGAAATGTATTGCAGTGGAACCATCACAACTTAGAAACAAATCCCCTGGAAGTTTACCGACACTAATGCAAACAATACTTGCACATGCCCAGCCACCCACGGTCAGTTTGGAGAATTGCTAGTTTATACACTGTATTCTATATAGCAAACACATGAAAATTCGACTGAATAATGAATCTTTGCAGTGCTTTCCTACCATACATCATGAATTCTGCTAGCACATTTCTCAACATCACATCTTAATCTAGCCTCAGGGTCTTGTGAAGAATGCTAAAAAGCATTAGCTTCCATATGTACAATTATAGATGATGTTCCTAGCAAGTTACAGAAAGGGGGAAATCCACAATACGAATCAGATTCAGAATTTTATTAAGAAATTAAGACTTTTGGTTGTTCACAGGATGTACAATCCCAGGAGGTCTAAAACATCAATCAGAAATAACCGTGGATGTTGATGAATGCCAACAATGTCCTGGATTTGCAGTCTCCTTGGAGTAATGTAACTGTTCACTGAAGACTACCCTCATTTCACTTAGTAGGTGTCTTAGAAGAAAAGTCAGTAAACAATGTTCGGCATGCTACAGCACAAACAGATGTAATGGACTACCAAAGGAGGACAGTGAGTGAATAGCAGCAACATTTCTAAAGGGTTTTGTAAATACTTAATGGATAAGCCATCACATTAGTTCAGACTACGCTCCTGGCTTCCAACGTACCACTTATAATCTGGAAGAGGCAGTTTACAATCATTCATACCAATAATGTACATCGCAAATGTACAAAGTAACACAAAAAAGTAATGGGGGGGAAGGGGTGTTATTTATCCCATGTCACGTAAGGAGCTGTAAAAGTGTGACAAAATCTGATGTCTATAAAAGCAAAGTAAACAAAAGATGATGGGAGAAGCAGTTTGGACATTTTGTGACCATTATGAAAAAACACGGTTAAAATGAGGATTGAGCATTATCTAGAAACATTCAGGGTAGCAGATTACCAGTGTTATTACAGATCAATAACAATTTTCCATTCAGAGAAAAGGGGCACCAACAAATGGATTACTAAAGCAAATCACTGGTCACAGCAACCATTCCTTCTTTTCTGGATTTATGGTAATTCATAAAGAATAGTGATTACATACAGCATGTGTACACTATGAATGGAAAACAGCAACTGTTTTGCCTCACTGGTTTTCTGTTGTGTAAAACACTCGGCCAATATTTACTGCAGCCAGACATGCTAGTTGAAAACAAAGGACAGTCATATTTTAATGTTCCCAGACAGCTTCGCACAGTGTAAAAACTGGATGGCTTGGCACAGTACGTCATGAAAACTGTGAAAAGGACACTAATCTCAACCACTACCAAGGAGTGCAATTAGGTATTTAACCACTAAAGTCCTGATAGTCTCCGGAGGAATGGAGAGACTGAAAAGTCAGTAGGCACAAAAATGAAATGCCATAAAAATTCAGGTAGTGGCAAGAGATTAATTCACTTAATTTGTTTCCACTGTTTGGCTTGAGTGAGAAATTGGGCATGGTGAAATGCATTCACAGTGTACACACACAGTAAATTTGTAAACAATAGTCACAAAATCATACAGCCATCTTAAATACTGCTCAGGTCTATAGCAATGTCTTGCATGCATGCAGATAAGTTTGTGAAGCTTCCACCACACGATCATCATTCATGTAAGCCCAGATGTTATGCCAATAATACATGCTCCAATTACCAGTTGCGTTTAGGAGTGCAAATGATCAGGAGATAAAACAAATGGAAACCTCAGTTGTCCTTAAGAAACAAAGCTACATATGGTTACATATACAGTTATCCATAATCTCTGAACAAAGGGCTGGGTGGAGTTGGCCAGATGTGGACTATGAACATATGGGAAAGCACATAATGTTTGTATTATATATGACCCAGTCAGTCCATTTCAACCTCAGGAATTCTCCTCAGCTGCAGCCTCCTGGGAGGCATCAAAGAAAAATGCTATAGAGTATGGTGACCTGAAAGCAGACCTGGACTTTAAGATTACATACAGCTTACAGCTGTCTTGTGAGCGAGCAATGAAACTTCTATCACAGCTATCAATTAAAAGTTCTTGAAATTCTGTGACAAAAGCAACATCTCTCTCCAACTGCACTTTATATTTACTGGTAAGGCCCCGTTTCAACTTGTATAACAAAATATAACAGCATCTGTTAGACATCTAAACAGACTGACCTTAGAAATCTCTCATCCAATTTATTTTAATCAAAAGACAAACAACTGATCATCCTTTTATTACTTCATTTATTCTACCTAAAGGAAGGCATAACATAGTGGACATCAAATGTAATCCAATAAATACTACCACCTGCTGGATACTGAGGAAAGAAGAGTGGGAAGTTGATCATCTGATTAAGGTCAAGGTTAACATCTGATGCTACCTCAGGCATGACATCTGGACTTCTTAAAAAAAACAAAAAAAAACACTTATCCTTGTGAAATACAGTAAGAGAAGTTTGAAGGCAGGCCTGAATTTCAGAAATTCTCCTAGAAGTCACTGACACAAAGTTGTCTCATTTCAATAAGTTTAATATCATAGTTGTTGGTTCAAATGGTGGTAAAATCAATTTTTTTCCAAAATAAAGTTCAAGTCACATGGTAGAGCAGATTCCCTAACGGGAGGCCCATGAAGGAAGGTCCTCCTCAAGAATGCTTTACAATCTTGAAGGAAGAAAGTTTGTTTGTGTCTTTCGGCTTTTCCCGGTTAGGGGTCGCCACAATGGAACTTCGGTCCGCTAATGATTGGCAGTTGATTTTTATGTACCGGCTTGCCAGGCCTGACACAACCTTCAACGAAGGTACGCCCATTCATACATGTCTCCACGCAGAAGATGCTCTAGCTGAGAATCGAACCGGACAGTGCTACCGCAGCACCACCACCGCTGGTAATCTTCAAGGAAGAAAGTACATACAAATATTTCAAGCATGGCCATTAAAAGCACTACTAGCTTGCCAATATACCAGCATACTAGTTCCCATAATTAAGTGTCCAGGCTGTTCTTAAAAATATCTAAACTAGTACTTGTTTTAATGTAATCTGGTAGTCTGTTCCATGCATCAGCTACTGTAAGAGAACCAATTGGTACACTTCTCATTCCTATAGAATCCTCTACATAGGTTGTCTGATGATTCTCTAAAACTTTTTGATAACCACAAACATTCCCAGAGGTAGATATCTCTAAATTCCCTACATACTTAAATAAGATGATCTCTTAGATATCTGTAAGAGACACTGTACAAGTTCAGATATTTTAGTCTTTCATAATAACTTACTTAAATTTTCACATCCATGGATGCCCTTGGTATATTCCCACTGTACGCATGCTTGTTTTCTTATAACATTTCCATATTGTTATTCCATACTCAAATTTGGGTCTAATGCAACTAAAACAATGACTTCATCATTTTTGATTTCCTAGACATTATAAATCTTTTTATACAACCTATAGTACTATAACGATTAACCAATTGGCTATGATTACAAAACTAACAGCTGAATCTACCCATATACCCAGGTCATTAAATGAGTCCACTGTTTCAGTCACTGTGTACTGTATTAAATATTCATATTTCAAGTTTGTCTCCCAAATCTCATATGCTTAGTTTTTGATGTATTTATCAGCATATTATTTTCTTGTGCTCAAATGTTCAGCTTAATCAAGTTATTTTGCAGACATGCCTTATCTGTAACAAGTGTAATCAGTTTACCCAATTTCAGGTCACCTGCATATAGAAAGAACACCACCTCAGATGAAAAAGTTAGGTCTGAAAGATACAATATAGAGACATAAGGGCCTAGGACAGAGCCCTGTGGGACACCCTACTGTAACCAAGGATTTCACCTGTCCAGTTCATGTATACTTGCCCTGTCATATTTGTAAGCCATGCAGCTATCCATCCTAACACGAGTACATCAATACCTAGTTGTACCAATTTATTGATCAGTGTTTTGAGTATGACTCTGTCAAATGCAGAAGTTAAATCTATATAAATTACATCACAGCAAAATTTTTCATTCATACCTATCATTATATTGTTATAGAACATTATGTTACAGGTGGTAATAGATCTGTTTTCAACATATGCATGCTGATATATGGTTTCAAGTCCCAAGCTATCCAGTTCTGACAACTTATCCAATATTACCTTCTCCATTATTTTCCACAACATGAAAGTAGACTTAAGGGTCTGTATGACTCTGGGCTTGTCCTACTCCCCTTTTCCTTGAAGACAGGTTTAATAAGCACGTCTCCAACCTTGAGGAATTTCCCCATATTTATATGACCCAGTGAATAATAGATGCAATGGTATTGTAAGTTCTTGCTGAAGTGTTCTCAGGTCATTGTTACTAATTCTATCTTCTCCCTGTGCTTTGTTTGGATCCAGTTTGTTCATTTCTTTTTCAATATAATATCAGTTGATTCTAGTATCTGGGGTTACCTGGATATCACTAGGTCATCTTATTACCACTTTTGTGGATCCAAACTGTTCTGCATAATATTTTGTAAATATATCTATAATCTGTTGTGTCCGAGAATAAATTTTAGAATCTGCGCACACAGTTTATCAAAGTGTCTTTACTCCTACATCTTATGTATCTATAAAAAGTTTATTATGCTCAATATCTTTATATACATTTTCTTCAATGTTTTCTTGATCTTGTCTCACACTATGCTTAATCTGTTTCTCCAACTTGTAGTTCGACCTCTCTTCCATTTCTTATATTTTTTTGTCTCTCATCTTAATCAGGTTCATAGGTAGGTACTAGGCTATTGGCCCCAAGGCCTATATAAGCCTAGTCAAAAAGGAACCCTGGCTTTCGCCACCCACGAAAATTTTCCTGTACCCCTATCAAGCAGAGCCACAGAAGTGATCCCTGGGGTGAATTTCCTATTTCCCATCCAATCATCAAGATTTTTCTTGAAGAGTGCTAATGAGGAGCTCTGTTTGACAGATAGGTAGTCTGTTCCAGAGTATGGGAAATCTCTGGGACAGGAATCTATCCCTCCAGCATGTTCTGTTTATTGTGGTGACAAGGTTTAGGTCCCTAGAGCGTGTAGCTCGGAGGGATTGGGATTTCTTTAAGTGGAGCATGTCCAACAGCACTGGGTTTGACATAGCTTTGTATGTTAGGCAGAGATCGCCTCTGAGTAGGTGATATGTGATGGAGTAAAGCTGGAGTTTTTTGAGACTGTCTGCATAGGGCATCTGCTTGAGGCCAGTAATCCTTTTTGTGAGGTATTTCTGCGGCCTTTCCAGTTGTTGTAGATGTCTTGTGAGGTACATACCAAAAGGGGCGTTGTACTCTATAATGGGTCTAATGAGTGATGAGTAGAGGGGAACAATGACCTTTTTTCTGGATGAGAAACCTTTTGTGATGGTGTGCCACGCAGAAGGATTTCCTGACCACTGTGGCGATGTGATTATCAAAGGTGAAACTACTGTCCACTTGTGTCCCAAGGTCTCTTACCACACTTTCAGTGTTAAGTAGACTACCGCCTATGTGGCAGTCCATGGGTACAGAGTTTTTACCAAAGGGGATGATAATGCACTTTTTGGCATTGAGCTTGAGGCCATGGCTTTGACACCAGGCATCTGTCTCAGTGAGGCCCCTTTGCAGGATGTTTACATTGTTAGGAGTTCGATTATGGCTCCTAGTTTGCTGTCATCTGTGAACTTAGTTAGCCAAAGACATTCTGTGTTAGCCTGTACTTCAGAGATGTAGATACCAAACAGGAGAGGACCCAGGACTGAACCCTGTGGTACTTCACTTGTCACTGGTCTGAAGTCTGATTTGGAGTCTGCTACTTTCACAGTGTGGGTTCTGTCAGTAAGCCAGTTGGCAACTCATCTTGTGACATAGGGATTTATATGTAGTTTAGTGAGTTTATCTATAATTCCAGAGTGGAGGATGGTGTTGAACGCCTTGGTGAGATCTAGATAGGCTGTGTGAATCACCTTACCCTCATCTATGGCTTTGGTGACTGCTTCAAAGAAGTCTATCAGGTTTAGGAGACATTATCTGCTTTTACAAACCCGAACTGTGTGGGGTCCAGAGTTTGGAGATCTCCAATGTCTTTGTTTATGAGTTCCATGATAATATGTTCCGTGGCCTTACAGACCAGGCTCGTCAGGCTAATGGGGCGGTAGTTCCCGGGGTCTGTCGTGGCTCCCCCTTTGTGGAGTGGGATAACAGTCGTGGTGCGCCATTCAATGGGCACAAAGCCTGAGGTGAGGCTATGACCGAACATGGTACTTAGGTGGGGTGCCAGTTCATTCTGTAGTTCGTGTAGAAGGCAGACTGGGATGTTGTCAGGTTCCATGGATGCTGTGTTCTTGGCTTTGGAAAGTGAGGTTTTTACCTGTGCAGCCATGATTACAGGAACTTTGCATTCTGTTGGTATAGAGATGGGCCCTTTAGGGGGTGAGGGGGGGGGGGGTAAAGTTAGCACTGAACCTATCTGTCAGGATGCTGGCAATATCAATTGGTTCTGTATATTAAGTGCCATTGTGCTGTAACTCAGAGCAGATCTGAGTGTTGCCACTGAGATTCTTGACATAGCTATAGAATGCTTTGTGGTTGCCCTTAAAATCAGTGGCGAGTTTGTTTTCATAAATAGCTTTGGATGATTTTATGAGGGATCTCTGCTTCTTACTGAGGCTGACCAGGGAGTTCCTCCAATCATGGGATTTTACTCTTTTTTGCAAGTTTCTTTCTTCTGTTGTAGAGTTTATGGCAGACCACCACCAGACTGGCTTCCCTTTTTTGGGGGATACCATCTTGGGTCTGTTAGGGATAGCACGATCCATGCACTTGTGTAAGTGCTTATAAAGTGCATTTGTGTAGGATTCAGCAGTCGTACCTCTACTGTCCATCTACATGGGGTTTCGTGAAGTTTGCCATTTCTGTCTTAAGAAGCATGAAGTTAGCTTTGGAGAAATTTTTTTACAGTTTCCCTAATGGGGTTGGGGGCGGGATGTGGATGTCTAGGGTGAACAGCTTGTGGTCAGATCTAACCAAAGAGAAATTGACCGCTGGTGTGGTGTCGCCCATGTTGGTGATAAACAGGTCTAGGTATTGCTGCCCCTGGTGGAGGTGTGGATAAGTTGATCCAAGGTGTTGGAATTTATGAATTCCAGAAAACGTTGAGCAAAAGAAATGGTACATGAGTAGTTTTCCCAGTTAATGGTGGGGTAGTTGAAATCATCCATTATTAGGGTATTAGGTTGTACCTTAATATTTTCCAGTGTATCAAGAAAAGAGGAGTGGGAATCCTGGGGCATGGTTGGGGGGGGGGGGTCTGTAGCAAGCTACAATCTGGATTGCGGTCTTACCCAGAGGTAGTTGAACTTGGATAATCTCAGATGCATTATGCTGAGCAACTAGCTTGGAGGTGTGGATATTCTTAATGAATATGGACACGCCTCCTCCTTTAGTGTTTCAGTCCGGGTTAGGTGGCCAAAAGGTGTGGTATGAACTATAGTCTGGTAATGCAGGGGTGCTCTCTGGAGCTTTGAACCAGGTCTCTGTCACTGCACAGATGTCGATGTTCTCCATTTTAAAGAGTGCCTTGAGTGAGTGCATTTTGAGGTTTAGACTTCTAACATTGAGTAGCATTACCCTCAGATTTTGCTTGCTTGTACCTGTTACTGTGATGAATTTGTCATTTGAACCTTGCTTAAAAAAGGCACTATAGGGGTGCAAGAGCCTTTCCCAGTATCCAGAATCCCAAGGACGACAGGTGCAGGCCATCTCGGGCAAAGCATCGTGATCTGTCGATCATGTCATCCCAGGCAGACAGATGCTGGATTCCCTTAGAATGACACCAGAAGCTTAGCCAATTGTTGAAGTCAATCATTTTGTCCTTGTACTATGGTATCATTCCGGGTGATGGCAGGATACTACTCAGGGCTAGAGTCATACCTGCCTGGGCTACAAGATCGGACAGCTCCTCCATGTCTCTTTTCATGTAGTCCAGGGAGGTACATCTCAGGTCATTCACACCGACATGGACAATGACAGTCATATTTGTACTTTTTGTGGAGTGACCTGAGTGCGTGCGTTATGTGGTGGATTCTGGCACCCGACAGGCAGCTGACAACAACTTTCTCCTTGTTTAACCTGGTGAGTGGAACATCAGTGTGTATGACTAGAGTGTTAGGTACGTTGTGCTTTATGGGCTGTAGTTGAGTGGCAGACTGAGTTTTGTGTGTTATGTTTCATTTGGATTGTGTTGGGGGGTGGAGGTTGCTTGCATTTCTGCTTTGGAGGTCTCGGTTGTTTGGGCAGATTTTTATTGAGAGCCTCCACAAATGTAAGCGTGTGTTTTGTGCTTGTGTGTGTGTGTTTTGGTGGTGTAGGTTTTGAGGGACTATGTGATAAGTGTGGTGTTTACCTTCTCCTCTAGACTGTCTAGTCCAGTCTTCGGTGAAGAGAGCTTTGCTTTCAGTTTGGCTATACAAGTGCATCTCTCACAGGTTGTAGTGTTGGGTACTAGGAGGAGAGGGTTGTCTGTGTACATGAGGCAATTGCTGCATTGCCCCAAGATGCCCAGATTCATCAGGAAGACAGGAGAAAACACTGGGAGCTGCCCTTTAGACATGCCTGGATAGGTGCTTATTTATTAAGTACTAAAAACGGTTTTCCTCTAGACAAGTGAGGAAAGTTGAGTGCTGCAGTAATTTGTAGCTTATTTAGTGCTTATGAGTTCTGAACAAGTGCTGAGCTCAAAGAAACAAGATTTGAGTGCTATAACTAAAATGATAGCTAGTTGCAAGAGAAAATTTGAAGAGCAGACCTTATGGCGCCAGGAATAGTTTAACCCTAGGGGGGGCTCAGGAGCTTACAAACAGTCCTGGATACAGCAAATCTGTATCTGGACTAGACTTTTTGCTGGAAAGGGGGGAAACCAGCTTAGAAATTTTTTTTCAGTAAAGTGGAAATGGAGAAAGCTGGAACAGAAGTTAATTCAAGGTTAAGAATCTGAGTGGGTTGGCCTTCACAAATGTTCTCTATTACATTGAATGAACTAATGACACTAGACTGGGAGGAGTGTCACAGATCAAATATACAATATGGGCACGCAACTGCAAAGCCACCAAGTATAACACCACCACAACAATGGAGGAGGGGGGGGGTGCAAAACTATTACAGCTACTAGCTGTAACCACTAAATGAAAGCTTTAAACAGATCAAGAAGCAAGCAGACTCTAGAGCAGGGGTGTCCTAACTTTTTTCACCAAGGGCCATATGCGGTAAAATACACAAACAGCTGGGCCACTCACTCGAGGTGAAGTATATTATATTATATTGCCTCTCCTGGTTTATTTTTTAAGACAAGTAAACTAAATTAATCAGCCTACAACACTGCATTTCATGAATAGGATATTTCAAGCTAGTTATGCAAATAAGTTTGGATTGTTATCAGAACTAATAGTTTTAAAATTGATATCAACATAAAATGATTTATTAGTAATAGGGCTTAATAATAACACATGGAACGTGTAATATATTTTGAACTCGGGAACACAGTTGCGCTCAGTGGGAACAATGAAGTTGCGCTTTGGCCTGCAGGATTGCTGGCAGGTCCGGAATCAGTTTTGTGGTTGAGATGCGAAGGACGTCACAGAGATGGTCGTTGGTAATTTTGGTTCTCAATCTGCTTTTGTTCAGCGTCATCAGAGAAAATGTTTGTTCACATATGTATGTTGAGCCGAACAGACTCATCATTCTTTTTGTGTGGCGTCTCATCAGAGGAAACTTGGCTTCTTCCAAGCTCCGGTAGAAGTCAGGTAAAGAGAGAAGCTGATGTTGATTCTTCAGAGAATCATCACACTGCATTTCTATAAGTTCTAATTGAAGACTCTCTTCCACTTCTTCTGCATTTATCATGAAGGGAGTCGCAAACAGCTTGATATCATTCTCAATAGTAGAAAAATCTTGGAAGCGCTGAGAAAATTCTGTCAGGAGGGATGTGATCACAGACACGTATTTCCCCTTTTTACCAGAGAGATCGACCTTTGGAAATGCAGATCTGATTTCGGACAGTGTGGGGAAGTGTGCGACATTGAAGGTGTGCAACTGTGCTTCAAACAGTCGGAGCTCCACACAGAATGCTTTCATGTGTGCGTGAAGCTGTGGTACAAGTTGGTCTTTACCTTGTAGGTTTTTGTTGAGTGTGTTGAGGTGTTCAGTGAGATCAACTAAAAATGCCAGGTCTGCCAACCATAGAGGGTCACTCAGCTCGTGAAGAGGTCGGTCCTTTTCTTTCAAAAACTGGTCGATCTCTGATCTCAGAGAATAAAACCGCCTAAGCAGACCACGACTTAGCCAGCGCACTTCTGAATGGTAGAGCAGGTCCCCATATTCAGCATCAATGTCAGTTAAGAAAGCTTGAAATTCTCTGTGGTAGATAGTCGTACTCTAATTATGTTTACTGTTTTCACAACAGTGTTCATCACATCGTTAAGCTGTACTGTCTTGGCACAGAGTGCTTCTTGGTGGATGATACAGTGCATTTTAACTGCCTCACCTCCGCTATCCTGCACCTTGGCACACACCATAGAGGCCATTCCTTTGCGCTGGCCTGTCATAGCTGGAGCTCCATCCGTTGTAACTCCACACAACTTGTCCCATTTAAGTCCTATCTTGTCAATTGCATTTGACACAGCTTCAAAAATGTCTTTACCTGTTGTTGTGGTATTTAGACTGGTGAGATCAAGCAGCTCCTCCGTAATGCAAAAGTTATTGTCAACACCCCGCAAAAAAATTAGTAACTGTGCAGTATCTGTGGTGTCTGTGCTCTCATCACATGCAATGGAGTAGAAATCAAAAGCACATATTTTGTCTGCCAGTTGATGTTTTATGTTGGCTGACAAGTCTTCGATTCACCGCACAACTGTGTTCCTTGATAGGCTAACACTGTCGAATTCTTGACTTTTTTCTGGGCACATTATTCCTGCAACTTTAGTGAGGCACTGCTTTATAAATTCACCATCTGAAAAAGCCTTCCCATGCTGGGCAATGAGTTGAGCCACCTCATAGGTGGCTATTGTGGCATTTTCTTGAGTTTTTTTGGCACGGGAAAAATACTGTTGTTGAGCTAGCAAACTAGCTGTCGTCTGCTTAACCTTTTGTTCTCGTTCCACACCAGTGTAGGACATGTAGGTCTGATGTTTGGTTTCGTAGTGTCGTCTTACATTGTACTCCAACACTGCGTCACTCTCATTACAAATCAAACACACACATTTCCCCCTGACTTCCATAAAGAAGTATTCATTTTCCCACCTTGTCTGAATTTTTCTACACTAACTTGCTATCTTGCGTTTCTTTGGTGTTGTCATTTTCAGTGGGCTGTGGCAAAATTTTTCTTTCCTGAATTTAGTTTTGTACAGGTACTGCCTTGATCAACTCAGTAGCTCCACCGCTAGAGTTAAAACCAAGAAATCAACTAGTAAGCAACCACAAAGCACTGCATCAAGGAGAAACCGCGTTTTTCATCTATGGATGCATGATTAACTGAATTTTAAGTACATCTTATTTTGATTCATTTTGTATGTAATTTTGGCTTTTGTCCACTAGAGGGGAGTGTAGTATTAGTTACAAAACGACTGTTTCTACTTTTCATTCACTCTGGATTCAGGTTCCCCTACCCTCAAAACATGCCAGAGACTTCAGTGCATCTTCTATCTACCGTTTTTTTCTTTTACAATAGAACTCTACTGCCAACCAATCTACGGACCGGTGATCCGCTGTGACGACCCCCTAACCGGGAAAAGCCGAAACACAAGTCATCACTCATCTGGTACACTTGAACTTCATATAATGACACCAAAATGTCACTCATCAAAGTGTCCTATACCACATTATAGCCTTCTAGTAAATACAGGGATTTAGAAAAAGGCTGCTTACAAATCATTTTCCTACTGCCTAGTGGTCACTAGTTATTTGTGTGTTTACATACACAGTTTTGTTGGCGTCACGAAACTCCGCATGTTTAAAACTTATTGCAGTACACAACAATCATAACTGAATGCTAGTATAATGCTATAATGTTGGCGATCACACCAACATTATAACATTATACTAGCATTCAGTTATGATTGTTGTGTACTGCAATAAGTTTTAAACATGCATAGTTTCGTCACGAAACTCTGCATGTTTAAAACTTATTGTAGTACACAAAAATCATAACCGAATGCTATAATGTTGGTGATCGCCAACAAAACTGTTTTGTTGGAGATCACCATTATAGCATTCAGTTATGATTGTTGTGTACTGCAATAAGTTTTAAACATGCATAGTTTCGTCAAGCTCAAGCATTTCATGTGGAATGGATTAACTGTATTTCCTAGAGCTGTCCGGTGCTTGATTTCTGTTTTTTGTTTGTGCACTGTTCTTTACCTATGTGCGGGCCATATTTGGTAGATTTTTGGAATTTGCTGCCGGGCCAATTAAAAATGGATCGCGGGCCGTAGTTTGGACACCCCTACTCTAGAGAATACTTTTAACTGTAAACAGACTAGACTAGAACAGAGAAACCTAAAAAAAAAAATCAAAAATGCACAGAAAAGAACGGATAGAGCACTCACAAACAGAAAATACAACTCTCAGTATGAAAAAGCAGTTTACAGTTAAGTAATTCAGTAAACATGCAGAGTAATGAAACAGTATCTAGCAATGAAAAATACACTTACAACAGTATAAAACAGTACATAAATGCAGTGAAACAGTAAAAAAAAGCTTTATAACAGTGCAAAATGTAGATCAACTGTATAGTACAATTATAAGCGTTACAGAAGTGCAATTCAATAAAATAAGTGTAAGAAATAACTTATCCTGCTCTTGGAATCTTGAGGAATTTCTGCTTAGTTTCAGTAATGAATTACCATCCACATCCTGATAAATACAAGCACAACCTTTTCCAGACACAGGGTTTATATATACCAGTAAGGATGAGAGAGTTAGATCAAATTACTACTCAGTCCTATTAGCCCCTGCTATTACCCAATCACTCGCGCTACAGAAGGTCAGGAAACCCTGTTACTCTCAATAATAATGAAGACAGACTATCAGCAGAAAATGGCTGCCAGAAACATAGGAAACTCAACAAAACTACCAGGCGTGGACAACAGCAGGCCTCTATCAAGATTATGCCACCTGAGCAGAACACAGAAATCTCACTTTAAATGCATAGAAAGAGCACTCACAAAGAGAAAATACAAGTCTCAGTATGAAAAAGCAGTTTACAATTTAGTAATTAAATAAATCTTGTTCTTATGGAAATATATCCCACTGATGTTGTATGCCTAGATACTGATGTTAAAACATTTTTTGATTTTTTTGCACTCAGTTTCTATTTCAAAACTTTCCACATTCTATCTGCAGTTTTTCCACTGAACACCTCACTCCAGATAGTTTCACATAATGACCGTTTTGCTTCTATATAATCTGTAATTAACCTTTTGTGCACACTGGTTTAGATTTCAGTTTGGCAGAATTATCTAGCAACAAATTAACCTTTATAACCCCATGATCACTGCACGTCAATGGTGGTGAAACCTCACTTGAAGTAAAAAGAAGTTATGTACTTACCATAACGTTCCATGTTTGTAGTCCATCTCGTCTACATTCTTGCTGACTGGGTTCGAAGCCAATTCTCGGCTCCGACTCAGTCGATATTAAAGCTCAAAAGCTTTTACTGTCTCGAGGCTAACCCCTATCCCATGGCGCATCACGGCAATTCCCCAGATCTTGTTTGCAAAAAAGTAATAGGTGCATAATAGTCAGTAAACTATCAATAACCATGCCCATACAGACAGAACACTGTGTATTGCTATCCATGTCAGGTGGACTGACAACTACAACCAGGTTAGTCAGCATAATGTATAGTCCACCAGTTCCTCCAGAAGACAGGAAGGGGGAAGGAGGGTGGGACACAAGAATGTAGGCGAGATGGACTACAAACAGGCAACGTTATGGTAAGTACACAACTTCTTTATGTTATGTAGTCCTATCTCACCGTAATTCTTGCGGGATGGGACAGCGTCCCTAGCACCTTTATCCTGGGTGGCTCAAGTGAAGAGACTCTTCAGCACAGTGGACCCAAAGGATGACCTGTCCTGGGAGGCCAAATCCAATTTGTAATGAGTGACAAAGGTACGAGGTCTTGCCGAAGTAGCTGCTGCACAAATGGTATCAACTGGGAGCCTAGATCTAAAGGCATATGAAGTTGATACTGCTCATGTTGAATGGCCTTTTACTTTGTTTGGTAACTGTTTGCCAGTAACCTTGTAAGCAAATGAAATGCATTCTGAAAGCCATTTAGACAGAGTAAAGTACAGTTTTGTACCTACCATAAATGTAGATGTTTGAGTGTATACACTGCTGCAGTCATTACACTTGGGTTATCCTGCTGTCAGGCGGTTCCCCAGTCGGCCTGAGTTCCAAAGTCTTGGTCCGGTGTCGGTTGCTGTCGCCTCCTCCCTGACGTCAGTGCGACAGGGGTATATAAGATGCAGCCGATGCCATTTTCTTCAGTTTTTCTTGCCCCAGATGTCAGGTGCCCCCAAAAAGGTAGGCAATTCAAATTGCTAATAAAACATACATAAGAAAAGCAAAGCAATCAACAACTTTCAGTTACCAGCAAATACTCCCCATAGGTAGTAAAGGGTAGAAGAAATAGGTACGCACCAGCAAGTAAGAGGGGAAGGAGGGAGGGTAACCTGGACTGCAGGAGTGTATACACTCGAACATCTACATTTATAGTAGGTACAAAACTGTACTATGTTCATCGTGTTACACTACTGCAGTCATTACACTTTGGTAGAATCCCAAAACTGAGGTAGGGTACCTGGTTCTATAGGGCATTAGGGGTGGCTATAAGGCCCTGCAGCACTGCAGTGGCAAAGCCAGCTCTGGATTTAGAGTACAGAGGCAGATGGTAATGCTTGGCGAAGGTATGTACAGAACTCCAAGTTGCTGCTTCCAAAATATCCTTGGTAGGTACTTCTTTGAGGTAGGCTGTTGAAGTGGCTGTTGCCCTGGTGGAGTGAGATCTAATGCTGTTAGGCACAGGTTTATCATGGTGCGTATAGCAGAAACGTATACAGTGTCCTAACCATTTTGAAATTGTCTGTTTTGAAATGGCTTTTCCCTGTGCTCCTGCAGCATATGCTACCAATAATTGCTCAGATTTTCTGAAAGCTTTAGTTTTGTCCAAGTAGAAGCGTAACTGCCTGTGTATGTCCAAAGAATGCAGTAGTCTCTCCCCTTTATTCTGTGGATTTGGATAAAAAGTTGGCAAGTGAATAGTTTGGTTTAGAGCCACACTTGATGCCACCCTTTGGCATAAACGTAGGGTTAGTTCTTGAAGACACCCTGTCTTGGTGGAAAATGATGAAAGGTTCCACTACCATTAGTACCTGTAATTCTGAAACTCTTCGTGCTGATGTTATTGCCAGGAGCAGAGCAGTTTTCCAAGAGATATATTTTAAATCTGCTGTGTTAGCTGGCTCAAAAGGAGGCAAAGTTAATTTTTCCAACACAAAGTTGAGGTCCCAAGTTGAAGTAGGTGCTCTACGGGGCGGTCTTATGTTTTTAGCCCCTCTGAGGTACTGTTTTAGCAAATGATTAGAGAAAACTGGTGGATCCGTGTTGTAATGAGCAGAGATGGCAGAGGCGTTTATTTTGATGGATGAAAAGGAGAGGCCCTTGTTCAGCATCTCAGTTAAATGTTGTAGTATTTGAGGAATATTTGGGACAAGAGGGTCAAGGCCGTCAGCCTGGTTCCAGGCACAGAATCTCTTCCATTTATCCGAATAGGCTTTCCTGGTACTAGGCCTTCTGGCCTCCAGAATGACATCCATAACAGCTTTGGAGAGAGGCATTGCTTGCTTGTCTAAAGAATCTTCCATGCAGCTAGGTTTAAAGTCTTTAGCTGGCTGTGAAGTATCTGATTATTGTGCTGAGTCAGCAGATGTGGGATTTCAGGCAAAATCCAAGTTCTTTAAGATTGGGTACCAGTGCTGGCGTGGCCGGTCTGTTGCAATCAGGATCATCTTTGGCTCTTCTTGCCTGGCTTTTATGAGTACCTTTGGAAGGAGAGGTAGTGGCGGGAAAGCATATACTTGTAGGTTTCTCCAGCTGAGAGGGCATCCACTTTCCATGCTTGTGGATGGTAAGTCCTTGTGCAGAATTTCTGTAGCTGGCAGTTCATTGGGGATGCAAACAGATCCATGTCTGGGCTCCACCATTTCTGTGTTATCATTCTGAATATTTGTGGATTCAATTCCCATTCGTGGGGATCCATGATGTTTCTGCTTAAGTCATCTGCCAGTGTGTTTTTCTCTCCTGGCAGGAATTGTGCTTGCAGATGAACTTGATAGTTTATAGCTGTGTTCCACAAGGTCATGGCTTGTCTGCAGAGGGGATAAGAGTGAGTGCCCCCTTGCTTATGTACCACATAACTATGGTGTTGTCTGTCTTTAGTAGTAGTTGTCCTGGATGCAGCAGGTCCTTGAAGGCTATAAGGGCATTTTGTACAGCTAGCATCTCTTTTTGATTGACATGAAGATGTCTTTGTTCTGCAGGCCACTTGCCCTGAATACATTTTCTTGCCATGTGTGCTCCCCAGGCGTAATCTGATGCATCTGTTGTCAGTGTTTGCCTGGCTGTGGGTTGAGTAAAAGGCTGTCCCTTGTTGAGGTGAGAAGCTTGAGCCCACCATCGAAACTCCTGTTGAAGGCAAGGAATTAGTGTTATAACTGTTTCCAAACTTTGACAGTGTTGTGACCAGACACTCTTTAGGTACCATTGTAGTTTCCTCATATGCAGTCTGGCATATGGAATTCGTAGAATGCAAGATGCCATGTAATCCAAGGCCTGCAGAATTTTTCTTGCAGGGAGTTGGGGTCTTGTTGCCATTGATTGAAAATATTGAGTCAGTTGTCCTTGCTTGTCTGGTGTGAGATAAGCCATCTGGGCCATTGCATTCAAGCTGGCACCCAGGAATATCTCTTGTGAGGCAACTTAACTTTTTTACAAACGCCAGATGCTTTAGAAGAATGTCCTTGCTCTTTGCTTGAATCAGGCAGTCATCCAGGTACAGATAAATTTGAATTCCTGTCTGCAAAATGCAATTACTGGTGCCAGGCACTTTGTGAAGACCCTGGGCACAGTAGATAAGCCAAAGGGCAGTGCAGAGAATTGATAGTGCATTGAACCAGCTATGAATCTGAGGTATCTTCTGCAGTTTTCTCTGATAGGGACATGCAGGTATGCCTCCTTGAGGTCCAAGGTTACGAGCCAAGCTTTCTTGCCCAGCATGAGAAGAAGCTGCTGTAGTGTCAACATTTTGAATTTCGGAACATCCAGGTAAGTGTTTAGAGAAGAAAGATCCAGAATGGGCCTCCAGGCCTTGTCCTTTCTGGGAACCAGAGAGAGTCTTGAGTAAAATCCTTGTCCTTGCTCCTGTGGTGGTACCTTTTGAATAGCTCTCATGTCCATTAGTGCTGTTATTTGTTTTTGAGCCTCTGCCCATTGATTTGGTGGCAGATTTGGCATTCCTTTTCACCTTGGCAGAGTGTGAAAGTGGAACCTGTAACTTTGAGATACAATGTTGAGAACCCATTTGTCTTTGGTGATCATATGCCAATTGTGATAGAGAAGTGCCAGTTTTCCTCCCAAAGGGGGCTGCCAAGAGAGAGCTGTTTGGCAGCTGTAGTGGGAAGTCATTGGGGCTGTTTTTCATATGGTTGGGGCCTGTCTTCCACTTCCTTCTGGCCTGATGCACCCCATTGTCTAGGCCTGTAAGGATCTTGTGGTTGACCTCTACCTCTTGGCCGTCTGTATCTGCCCCTTTGAGGTATGTCTGTATCTGGAAAGGGCCAATTCTTTGTTGGCCAATTTCTGCTAAATCGAGGAGGCTGAACCTGTAAGAAATCCTTCACCGTTTGCATAGATTTTGCCTTATCCTCCATTTTCTTTAATACCTCTTCTGCCTTAACTCTAAATAACACATCCTGCTGCAAAGGTGCATCAAATAGTTTTGCTTTAACATGATCTGGTAACGTATGCTCTTTTAACCAAGCATGTCTTCTAATAACAGAACCTGTAACTGCCGCTCTACAGGAGGCCTCTAAAGAATCAAAACCACATTGCAAAGTATGTTTTCCCACTTGTTCAGCTGCATGCAATAAATCCTGCATTTCCTTAAAATTAGGAGGATCTGAATCTGGAAGCATTTTTTGTTTCAACCGAGACATCAAAAATTGCTGATATTTTAGCATGTGAAACTGGCAATTTAAGGCCCTCATTGCTAAAGTTGCAGACATATATACTTTCTTCCCGCATCTGTCTAATGCTCTGGAATCTCTGTCAGAGGGGACTGGATTCTTTGCTGATGAGGCCTTAACCCCTTTGGGTCCCTGGTTCAGGGTCAGCAACAGGGCTTTTATAAAGAAATTTGTGAGAGTCAGGGACTCTGTAGTATCGGCCAGGCTTAACTGGGGCTGAAGGTAAAGAATCAGGATTTAAGCTGGATTCAGTATATACATCATCCACAATATCTAACACTGGCGGGATAGCAAGGGGTCTGCGTTCAGGTAATAAAAGGAAGTCTCTGAGCCTCTTCTTAAATTCTGAGTAATCCTGGCCTTCCCAATGGAAATGCTCCCTCATGGTATGTAAGGTTTCCCCAAAGGAGTAGTCATCAGGCGGAGAGGCTGATGGAATGGATTCCTCAGCATCAGAATCCTCATAAAGGGATAAGGAATATCCTAGGTCTGAGGATGAATCTGAAGAGATGGACACCTGGTCGGATGAGTCATAGTCTGCATCCTGTCTAGGCCTTTTATCAGGAGGGGGATAGGACCCCCGATCAGAGTGATTAGTTCTTCGGCCATTTTGAGCATTTGTTCCTTAGGCATGGAGGCCTGTCCTGGAGAATGCTGTATTTGTTTCTTTGCTTTTAAATGAAGTTTAGACTTAGCAGAAGGTTTAATGCTTAACTGAGTAGGTCTGAAAACACCCTCTGAAGCTGCGGGTTGTTCAGCTACTCCGGATCCCTCTGAAGGGTTAGTTTCGGTAGGCTGAAAATCTTGTGCATCCGAAGGCCCAGCCGACTCCACGTGGGAGTCAGAGGCAGCCTGTGGTTCTACAGAAGCGGTCGTCAGGGGCTGCGAAGGCGCCTCGCTGAAAACCGGAGAACTGGCGACTGGCCTAGAAGAGGCTTAGTCATCAGTTTTGGGCCTCGGATGCCTATACTTGTCTTTGCACTTTTTATGTATTCCGGTTGTCAGACGTTCCGACGGCATGGTGTAATTGAATTTTCTGCCAAAATAATGTCGGGCAAAATCAAACCGACGTTTAATAGTGCGCTTGTTAAACCTAGCACAAAACCGACAACCAGTGACGTCGTGGTCTGGGCCTAGGCATGGGATACAATAAGAATGGAAAACCTTATGAGGTATTTGCTTCCCACAAGAAATACAGTTATTAACTTTTCCTGACATCGGTCTGAGGCAAGAAAAAGTTTCCCCAATAGGGTACTTAGCTTTGTAGAAGACTTCAGTTCTGGATTCAGAATGAAAATCTCAGGAGTCAGCCGACCGGCACTTGCGAACTGCTTTTGCTTCGGGCACCGCGCGGCAAGACAGACAGAAGAAAATGGCATCGGCTGCATCTTTTATACCCCTGTCGCACTGACGTCAGGGAGGAGGCGACAGCAACTGACGCCGGACCAAGACTTTGGAACTCAGGTGGACTGGGGAACCGCCTGACGGCAGGATAACCCAAGTGTAATGACTGCAGCAGTGTAACACGATGAACATCCTTAGAAACAGGCAAGCCTTTATTTTTGTCTGAAAAGGAAACAAATACTTGGTCTGATTTTCTAAATTCTTTAGTCCTGTGCAGGTAAAACCTGACAATTCTGTAGATGTCCAATTGGTGTAGTCTGTATTCTGATTTATTAGTATGACTTGGAAAGAAAACTGGTAGTTCAATAGTTGTGTTGAGATTATGCTCTGAACATACCTTAGGAAGAAAGGAAGGATTAGTTCTAAGTGAGACTCTATCCCTAGGGAAAACAATGTAAGGAGGTTGAATGGTGAGGGTTTGCAATTCTGAAAACTCTCCTAGCAGAAGTTATAGCCACTAAGAACAATGCTTTCTAAGACAATAATTTCAGATCCGATGAAGAACAGGGTTCATAGGGTGAAGAAATTAAAGATGTAAGAACTAGGTTTAGGTCCCAGGGTTCTGGTGGTTGTCTGATTGGAGGTCTGAGAAGGAGGACTCCTTTCAAAAAGGTTTTGCATAAAGAGTGGGACATGATTGGATTTACCATGTAACCACAATGGTAATTTGAGATGACAGCTAACTGAACTCTAACAGTAGCAGCTGCAGCTCCTTCATGAAAAATGGATGCCAAGAAGGACAGGATAAAATGTATAGGAGCTGAAGAGAGATCCATGCCTTGGTTTGCTGCCCAAATAGAAAACATTTTCCATTTGCCGGAATATAATTTCCTTGTGGAAGTTTGTGTGAAGAAATCAGAATGTGTTTGACTGTAGACGAAAAGGAAACACACCTGGCTATTTGTGGAACTGGAGCGGCCATGGTGTCAATTTCAGGATGGAACTGCCCTGATTGATGAATCAGGAGGTCTGGAGATGGGTCCAGAATCCATGGCTCATCCAAGAGATAGGACCACAGGTAGGGAAACAGACTTGGCGAGGCCAGCAAGGAGCAATGAGGATCAGGGTACTCCCAACAGTTTTGCTTTCTGAATCATTTTTGGAATGAGAGGAAAAGGTGGAAAGGCATAAAGGAGTTCCAGAGGCCAACTGTGGACCAGAGCATCCCTGGGTGACATCCCCGGATGGGGAATTAGGGCAAAGTAGCTACTGCAGTTGGTGTTCATGTACATGGCGAATAGGTCGCAGCAAGGCTGGCCCCATTTCTGAAAAATCTCTTTCGCAACTTCTGAATTCAGGGACCACTCGTGAAGCATCAGAATTGCTCGACTGAGATTGTCTGCTATCACACTGCACTTCCCCAGGATGTGTGTTGCTACCAGAAAGAGTTGAGTGTCCATCGGCCATTTCCATACTCTTAAGGCCTCTCAACAAAGTGGGTAAGATTTGGTTCCCCCTTGTTTATGTACCATACTACAGACATGTTGTCCGATTGTATTGCGATTGTCCCTGTGGGAAGAGAACTGTGAAGTGCTTGCAACGCGTATAGCACCGCTCTCATCTCCAGAACATTTATGTGTAAGTGGTTCTGCCAAGTACCTTGGACCGTCATTCCCAGATAATAGATAATGCCCCACCCTATCTGTGAGGTGTCCATGGTCAAAACTGCATTTTCTTGAGGGAAAGCAAATGGGCGACCTAAATGAAGTTGATCCGTATGTAACCACCATGTTAGATCTTCTTGCAGGAGTTTGTGATGAGTACTTGGTGAGACGGGGGAGATCCTGCATTGACCACTGGGCAATTAGTAGCCACTGAAGTACTCTCATGTGCAGACGGGCTAGGGGAACTAAGAGAATGGTGGAAGCCATAGTCCCTAGGACCTGAAAGACTATCCTGGCCTGTACTTTGTCTCTCTTCAGCAAGAGTCTTGACTTGGTCGCGTAACTATTCTATTCTTTCTGGTGTCGATTTTGCTGTCATATTGGTAGAGTCCATTTCTGAGCCTAAGAATACAATGTGCTGCGATGGAGATAAGGCAGATTTTTTTTAGGTTTATTGTAATGCCTAATCTGGCAGACAAGGATAGAGTCTCATCCCTGGTTTTGATTAGTTGGTGCTTGGTGGTAGCAGTAAGGAGCCAGTCATCTAGGTATGGAAACACCTAGAATCCTTGACGTCTTAGGTGAGCAGTTACCACTGCCATGCATTTGAACACTCTGGGGGCTGTAGTAAGGCCAAAGGGCAGTGTTTGAAATTGAAAATGACTGGCTCCCAGCCGAATGTGTAGGTGTCTTCTGGAGCCTGTCCATTTTGATGTGGTAGTATGCATCCTGAAGATCTATTGAGCATACCAATTGGCTTTCCCGATAAAGGGAAATATCGACTGCAGAGTGATCATTCGGAACTTCGATTTCTTTACAGACTTGTTGAGTTTGCTGAGATCTATAATTGATCTCCAGTCCCCTGTCTTTTCTGGAACTAAAAAGAATCGAGAGGAAGTTCCAGATCCTATTTGCCATGTGGGAACTTCTTGGATGCCTTTTTTTTGCCGGGGGATTGGAAACAAAAGGAATCAGGTAACCTCTGGATATTATGGTTTGTACCCAACAATCTTGGGAAATGTTTAGCCAGGCGCTTGAGTACAGTGAAAGACTACCTCTGACTACCTTCAGAGACAGATAGTCGGGCAACCCCTCAGGGGTGATGGAAGGGACGATCAGATAAAGTTTCTCTATCTCACTAATGTTGCGAGCCTCCTCTGCTACGAGGATAGCGTCTTCCTTTATATCTTCCCCTCAGCCCCTAGGGGAGGGTTGATCTTGTGCCTGAGGGAAAGCTTTTTGGGATTTACAGAACCACATTTTCCCTCTTGTTTGACCCTTGGGATAGGGTCTAGAAGGAAGGGAGAAAGACTCCGATGGCAGATAAGGTTTTCCCTTCCTGCTCGCACCTGGTCAAAGTCTCTTTTACCTGCGGTCCAAAAAAGAGTTGAACTATCAAAGGGGGAGTTAGTAAAGGAAGACAAAGGATTCTGTGAAGCTACATAGACGCATCCAGGAATGTCTCCTAAGAGAAATTCCTGCTGCAGCTGCCCTGCTTACTCCATCCGCTGCATAGGAAATCAGCCTCATGGAGAAGTTAGCTATCAATGTAAGGGTGGAGAGCTGCGCAGATACCTTATCCGTGAATCCCAAAGCCACTGAACCCTGATGGGTGTTTCCCAACTCCTTCAGGAGATCCCTTTGAAGAGTAGTAAAATGGGGCAACCTTAAGGTAAATGCCGCTGAAGAGAAGGTACGCTTTCCATACCTATCCATCGTCCTGGACTCCTTATTAGGAGGATGGATATTAGAAGATGCCTCGGACAACTCTTTTTTGTGGTCGCTGCTACCACCATAGCATCAACAGGAACTCCCTTAGAATGAAAGGACTTATCTTCTGGAGCAGTCATAAATTTGTTTGGCCTCCTCGGGACAGGCTCCACTGTGTCCAGGGAGGTCCAGGCTTTCTGGGATATGACCCCCAAGAGCTGGTCATAGGATGGTATCACCCAGGAGGTGGAAGGTCAGGAACCAAAGGCCTCAAGATACATTGATTCGTCCTCAGTAGGGTTAGGAGTCTTCCAATCGCCCCTCCGTTTAAGGATTTCAAGGATGTCAGAAAAAGAGACATCCTCAGAGGGCGATCTAGGGGACCCTTCTGACTCATCCAAATCAGTGTCTGATGTGGCAGACTCAGGTGAGTCAATGTGCTTCCTCTTATGAAGTCTCTTCCAAGGAAGCTCTCCAGTGGGATAAGCTGGAGAGGTCTTGGAAGAGGGGACACCTCCAATGGGGGCTGCTTGAGTCTCTGGCTCCCTACGCTGAGGGGGTGGTGGGGAAGAAGAGGTTGCGGTCGGCTGCTGGTGGGACAGCGGGTCCAAAGGCAGGGCTTTGGCACTGGACAAAGCTTTTTCTATTGCTTCGAAGGCCTTTCCACCCCGCTCCGAAGACCTCTGTTCCAAGGAGATCGAAGGTCGGCTCCAAGCAGGAGGGACAGGTTCCGAAGCAGATGTGGGAACCGAGCTCAGTCGAGCCGAAGCACTGAGAGGGAGGGTTTATTCTGAAGAAAAACCGGGGTGACTATCCACCTCCTCTGAGTCGACACGAGAGCGTTGGCTCCCAGATCCCTCAGCTCTCAGACTGAGTCGCTGAGGAAAAAGTTATTGGTTCCGAGAAAGCAGGAAGAATTCTCGGTACCGAAGGATCCAACATAGAAGAACCCAAAGTCTTTGGCTCCAAGAGCGAAGCAGTCAAAGGAGGAGCAGAAGATTGTAAGTCGGGCGGCTCCGAAGTCTTTGGGTCACGAGGGTCACAGAGCAACTTCTTCACCACCCGCTCAATGTCCTCATCTGAAAGTGTTCTGGAGGAATGGGCGGAGACAGAAGATTCTGCTCCTTTCTAATATAGGAGACCTCAACGTTGGTGAGACATGGTCGATGACTGGTGACTGTTTCAGTACCAGAGGTTGCCTCGGCACTGAAGAGACCGATGGTACAGAGACAGAAGCAGAATTGGAGCCAGAACTCCTTGGCTCTGTCGCTTTAGACTTTTTAGACAGCTCTGAAGCTGGAACCGAAGATTTTCTCAACAGATTTGGGAGCTGTCTGACCAAGTTCCATCTGTTTCTGGAAGGAACTGGTCATAAGACCCCTGTCTATTAATTTAAGTTTCCTCTCATTAAGAACCCTAGTACTGAAGGCATGGCAAAAAGTACAGGGTCCTTGTAAATGAGCTTCTTCCAGACAGTACACACAGCTAGTGTGACTGTCAGTCAATGACATTTTGTGAACACTTGTCACATTTTTTTGAACCCCGACGGGTGGTGTTCCTTATGTTCTCCGTCTTTCTCTTTGGACATGCTGACAAGAAACAAGGCTAACAATTCGCAATAACAGTGACTATAACAGAAAGTTATGAACAGAATTTTTTTTTTTTTTTTTTTAAAGACTAGCATTCAGGGAGGAAAGGCCCTTTAGTTTAAATGGGCAACTATGGCCCTCTAACTAAAACAGGCCGTACAATCCTAAAAGGGTGGAATAGGGTGATCAAGCACTCAATAACAATCACACAGTTAAAAACTAATAACTATTAAAAGGTAAAAAAAGGATGAAAAATTCAAGATTTATCAAATAATATTTTACTTAGCCAACGAGCTAGTAAGGAGACAACCTCGAAGCTTTCACAGCAAACGAGATCTGGGGAATTGCCATGAGACACCATGGGATAGGGGTTAGCCTCGAGCCAGTAAAAGCTCTCGAGCTTTAGTATTGGCTGAGTCAAAGCCTAGAATCGGCTCTGAACCCATCCAGCAAGAATTATGGCAAGATAGGACTACATAACATCAGTAATTTCTTTAAGATCACAATGTCTAGCATGTTCTGTCCCCCGGTAGGTTTTTTTTTTTTACAATCTGGAGCAACTGTTGTTCCTGAAAATACGTTGTGAATAATTTCCTTAACAATGTTGTTGAAACAATATTATTCCAGTCTGTTTCTGGAAATTTAAGTCCCCAGCTAATATCATTCCTCCCTCCTGTGTTTCATGCAAGAAATGTCTTCTAGGTCATCTGCACTTAACTTTGGTGGTTTATACACTCCAACAATTGTTATATGTGCCAGGGTTGTCTTTATTGTCACAGTTATACAGTCTAAAGGATTAGTGTTATCACTGAACATGTAATAATCACAGGTCTCAATTACCTTTAATCCCTATCATAACACCTCCACCTGATTTTTTGTTAGAATGTCTGTTACAGTAAAAACATGTATACCCTGACAGAACTGGTTTTCAGTCATTGTTCTTTAACGATGTTTCACAAAAAATAACATCAATCTTGTGGGAATGTAGTAAATTTTCCAATAAAAAAACTTTATTAATGCTCCAAGTATTAACAACCATCAGAGATGCATCAAATGTTGCTGTGAGCTGTTAAATTTTCGACCTGACAAAAATCCTGCCTAGTACTTGTCAAATATTGCAAAATACCTGCTGCAAAAATTCTCTTCCCTGATTTTGACAAATGCACACCATCCTGTCTGAACACGTGCCCCAAACTAGGCTTGGATGCTCTACACATTTGCATTTTTTAAAACAGGACATTTTTTCCATGTAGGTATTTACCCCCAAAAATATTTTCATTCACAGTGACCTGACTATCCTTTCTATAGGTGATTTGTGAAAAATACATCCTAATACCAGTGCAAGCTATACTATCTAAGAGGGCTGTCAGTTCCCTACGACCAGTCAGAGAATCCTCATGGATGACATTTGCACCAACATGAATAAAAACGGATCCATACTTCTTTACATTACGGCGTTCCAAGGCTCGTTTTGCATCTATTTTGTTCCTGGCAAGCATAACACTATTCGATGTTCATTATTTTCTCTGCAAATATAAGTATCAGTTTCTCTAATAATTGAATCTTCAATTACAAGAATATCTTTGCTGGCCAGTTCTGAAGAATCTTTAGCTTCTAATACAGTAGTATCTGCACTATCACCATTATTCATTAATCCCAATGTTTTCATTGTGTATTAAATTCTCATGCAGCTGGTATTGTAAATCCACAGCTTGAGACATGTAGTAAACATCTATCTTTCTCTTCTTTTTTCTTACAGTAATGTTCTTCAATCTTTCCACATTCAGTTTTGATTTCTTCCTTTTCGCCTGCCCCTTGCCTCTTTTTTTCTACCTTTTCTATTGGAAAAGTTATGCCTTTTTCTGTAGACTGAAGGTTTTCCGATAGAAAAATGTCATCATTCCCTATAACCTCTGTGTTATGTAACAAAGCAGTGTCCTTTTTACTACGCATTCTCTTCCCTTCACAGTCATTAATCAGTTTCTTTTTCTTCTTTAATTGTTGTGAACTTCCTTTCTTTTTTTGTTTCCTTCTAAGGAAACTAGATCCTCAGATTGTTGAATACTTGCATCTAGAATTCCAAAGTTGTCAGGGGCATTTGTCTTGTTTCATACAGGTTGAATTATTTTTGCAGACAACAGATGCACCATTTCCTAAATGTGTCAATCATTAATATATGAAACAGTCCTCCAAGCCATACCAATTGCACAAGTGCAATCATCTTACATTAAGTCTAGATTTACTTCTAACAATGGTAAGCAAATCATCCAACTTTTGACATGAACACAGATCGCCAGTGTTATCAGCTGTTACCTTTAAATATGCATAGCATTTATTACACTGAAGATATTTGTGCATTAGCAAATCGTTAATTGCATACTCATGTAAGGAATCCATATTCAGCTTCGAATTAATAAAATATTGTAAAAGAAAAGAATAATCAAAAACAGTAACCACAGAATTCAAAGAGAAATTAAACCAACTTCTACGACATAAAATCACACCAGCAATATGTAACCAAGTAATAAATGAAGTGCAATAAAGTTGTTCTGACCACACAAGTTCTGCAAGCCAGACAAAAGTTGGAATTCCTTTACGTCAGCTCACTATCGCTTGCAGTCGCACTTCTTTTTAACAGAAAAGTTCATTAAATCACAAACCAGGGTAGGATTGTTTAGATGTGTTCAGGATACAGTTGTGTACACTTAACCAAAATGTGGATGTTTGAGTGTATTCACTGTTGCGGTCCTGACAGTTGGAATTTCCTGCTGTGAAAGTCCTCGGCCAGCCCAACTAGCAAAGAAACTCATTTCACCTCCCTAACAGACGTCAGTAAGCTCAGGTATAAAGGAAGCCAGTCTGCATCATCACTTCAGTATTTTCTTGGTCCCATGTAGGAGGAGCCCAAAGTTCAGCACAGGTGAAAGAAGAAAGGGAGTACCTAACCCAGGGTAGCCTGGAAAAGTGCCCAAGATCGACATATTTAGAAATTCTAAGCCTACCTGGTAGGCCAAGGGGGTAAGAGGGAGGGAAAGAAGGCTGCAACAGTCCTGACAGTTGGGAGATTCCCAAAGCTTAACTGAAGGTGGACAGAGATCAAGGAGAGGACAGGATTCCCTGCAGGACTGCAGAGGGAAATCCTGCTCTGGATTTTGAGAAAGCTGGCAGGTGGTAGTGTTTTGTGAAGGTATGTACAGAAGACCAAGTGGCGGCTTCCAGAATGTCTTTGGTGGGGACCCCCTTAAGGAAAGCTGGAGAAGTACATAGCACCACTACAGCTCTATTATCCTTCCTCAACACCGTCTCTATAGCCATGGACGACCATAAACTTATTTCTTGCCTACTCTTGGACCTCTCAAAAGCTTTCAACACCGTCTCACACACACTTCTGCTGCACAAACTGCATAACCTCAACTTTTCCTCCAATACTGTTGCATGGTTCTCCAGCTACCTCACGGAAAGATCTTAATCAGTGAGATGGCACTCTGCACTCTCCCCTCCTCTCCCTGTAAAAATGGGTGTAGCTCAAGGGTCTATCCTAGGGTCTTTACTTTTTTAATATCTTTACTAATCAGCTCTATACCCCCCCTGTCCTCAGTCATCTTTACTGCAATATGCAGATGACTCTACAGTCATCACCATAGCCAACTCTCCCTCTAATCTCTTCTCAGCTACTCAGGAATCTTTTTACTTAGTCGAAATATGGCTCTCCAACAACCATAAAAAAAAAAACAAAGCTGTTACTCTTCCTACCTAAAAAATTCAACAATATTAAACCTTCCTTCTATATATAGTCCCTTAATAACACGCCCATTCAGGTAGAATCCAGCACTAACCTCTTGGGCGTCGCCAGACGATCAGCTTAAATATGACTTGGATGTTAATAACTATATCAGAGAGACTCATTCAAAACTAGGGCTCCTTTACCATATCAAGAAATTACTCACCTCTGAAGCTAAGGTCACTCTCTTTCTTACCTACCTTCTACCCAGTGTAATGTACAAGTCTCAAATTCTCACAAATCTTAACTCTACACTCCTGACCAAACTCGAATCTACCTACAACAAGGGTTTTTGTAACCACTAACCCCTAAAAACTATATTCATCTTAATGACATATTTATTTGTATACATCTTGAAATAGTTTTGCTATACTCCTGATTATTGACACTGTATAACATTGTATTGCTACTTAATGCCTTGCAATAATCCTGTAACATTGCTGTTTAATGTTAATTTATAATGAAAATATGTTGGAGCTTTTCTCCCCAGGGCCTCTGCTAAAAAAAGGGCTCTTCAGCTCAGTCGGACAAGCCCAGTTAACAAATGTAAAATAAAATAAATAATAAAGTAGCTGTGTTCCTGGGTAGATTGAGGTCTAACCAAATCATTTTTTTTTGCCATGATGGCTGTAGCAGAAAGAAATGCAGTGTGAAATCCTCTTAGAAATGGTCTATTTAGAAGCTGGTTTTCCCTCAGATCTGGGGGCAAAGGTAATGAACAGTTGATTTGATTTCCTTAAGAGTTTTGTCCTGTCTAGGTAGAAGCTTAAAATTCTGTGCACATCCAAGGACCGCAGTAATCTTTCTCTCATGTTCTGAGGATTGAGAAAGGAAGTAGGCAGATGGCTGGCTCGAGTCAAAGACACACTAGTTACCACCTTAGGCATAAAGGAATGGCTAGTCCTGAGGGAGACCCTGTCTTCATGGAAGATATTTAAAGGCTCTACTGTCATTAGAGCCTGTAACTCTGAGACCTTTCTGGCTGACGTAATGGCTAAAAGAGCAGTCTTCCAAGTGAGGAAATTTAAAGAGGCATTAGCTGCAGGTTCAAAAGGAGGCAAAATCATTTTTTCCAGCACAAAGTTGAGGTCCCATGGAGGTGTGAGCTTCCTTCTGGGGGCCTAATGTGAATGACAACCCTAAGGAATTGTTTCAGAGGTGTGAGAGGTTTGGGGAAGAACAGGAAAGTGAGGAGCAATGGCCGAAGCATGTATTTTTATGGAGGAGTAGGAAGGCATTTATCCACTAGACTGGCCAGGTACTACAGGATGGCTGCAATGTTGGCTGAGCTTTGCTCAAGTGGAACCTCTGGCACCAAGCAGAAAATCTTTTCTTTTTGGCTGAGTAAGATTTCCTAGTGCTAGGCCTTCTGGATTCCTTCAGAATGTTTTGCACTTGTTGACTTAAACTGATGTAGCAGTTAGGTGCTGTAGGATAATCCAAGCTGAAAGGCTTAGGGTCTGAAGATTAGGGTGCCCTCCCCCTTGGTCTTGTGAGAGGAGATATACCCTCTGCAGTAACTGCCATGATTTCTGATTGGTGAGCTGGAGGAGGAGTGGGAACGAGTGTTGCCTGGGCCAGTTTGGAGCGATCAGAATGGTCCTTGGGCCCTCTTATCTTTAGGACTCTAGGCATAACAGGTGGGGGGGGGTGCATAAATGAATAGGTTAGTCCATGGGAAGGCGAAGGCATCTGCTCTCCATGCCGATGCCTGTCTTATCCGGGTACAGAAATTCTCCAGTTGAGCATTGTCCTTGCTGGCAGAGATCCATCTGTGGGGTTCCCCATTTTTGAGCTATGCTGAGAAAGATATTTCAGTGTAGGCGCCATGGGGGTCTCTCAAGTTCCTGCTGAGGTGATCTGCAAGGGTGTTTTTGATCCCCTGTCAGATATTGGGCTAGGAGATGAAGTCTCATGGAGTGTGCTGTTTCCCAGACTTGCATGGCTAGACAGCACAGGGCACAGGAGTGTGCGTCTCCTTGTCGGTTTATGTACCACGTAACTATGGTATTGTCCGTTTGAACTACCAGAATCCCTGGTATCCATTGCTCTTTGAAGGCCAGTAAGCCTTTGAGAGCCACCATGAGTTCTTTCCAATTTAGGTCTCCTCTTGGTCTGGGAGTCCCATAACCAATGGGTTTGGAGAGGTTGGGTATGGGCCCCCCATACGATGTCTGAAGCATCTGTGGTGAGGGTTTGCCCCCGAGGAGAGATTTTGAAGGGCAAGCCCTGATTCTGGGTGCAAGCCTGTACCCACCAGGTGAGCTCTTGCTTGAGGCAAGGTATCAGCTGTATTTTGGAGTTCAGGGACTGAGTGCTCTGGCATCACACATTCTTTAAATACCACTGAAGCTTCCTCATGTATAGCCTGGCTAGTGGCACCAAGAGGATACAAGATGCTATGTACCCCAAAGCTCTGAGGAATTCTGTGGCTGTTGTGCATTGTTTGCACTAAGTTCTGGAAGTATCTGGTCAAAAAGATGACTGTCTAGGGGGAGAAAGGTCTTTGGGAGGGAAGAGTCCAGGAGTGCCCGGAGAAAAAACAGCTGTTTGGATGGCACAGTGATGGACTTCTCTACATTTAGAGTGAACCCCAAGGAGGTTAGAAGGGTCTGTGTGAATTTCAGGTCTGAGACCTGTATAAGGCAATCATCCACGGGCGGATAAATCTGGGCCCCTTTGGTCCTGCAGAACGCAATGGCTGGAGCTAGGCACTTTGTGAAGACCCTTGGTGCAGTAGGCAGTCCAAAGGGCAGAACTAAAAACTGATGACTGGCGCTTGATCTAGCAAAAAAAAAAAAAAGCTTCTGGGCAACTTTGATATGGGAATGTGCAGATAGGCATCTTTTAGGTCTAATGAAACCATGAATGCCTGAGGGGCTAACATGGGCAGTAGTTTCTGCAGGGTCAACATTTTGAATTTTAGTACCCAGAGAAAAAGATTTAAGTTGGACAGATCCAGAATGGGGCACCAAGACCCTTATTTCCTGGGTATCAGGAAGAGTCTTGAGTAAAATAATTTCCATTTTTGATTTGCTGGAACTGGTTCCACTGCTCCCTGGAACACAAAATTTGTACTTGTTCCAGACCCTGTGGTTTTTGATTTTGTGGTATATCTGGGTACACTAAGAATCTTAAGGGCTCTTTGAAAGTGAGTCTGTAACCACTGAACCCATTGATCTGAGGTAATTACAGGTAGAGTTTTGACAGAAAAAGGACAGCCTTCCTCCTAGCTTTGGGGAGGGGGGATGGAGGTGGAGAGTCATGATTGCTCTCTGGCAGGGACAGGTGTCCTAGAACTCCCTTGTCTGTGAGATTGAGATCCACTACCTAGATCCTTCTTGTGGTCTATGCCTGGAGGTTCTTTCCCTCTGAGGCTTTCTCCGTTTGCTTCTAGACTGGGTGGGAAGGGACAAATGTTTGGCTGGAAGATTCCTGCTGAACCTGGAGGGGGGGTGCTGCACTTTTTGAAAGTCCTTTACTGTTTGTATGGATTTTGCCTTGTCCTCCATCTTTTTGGGGACTGCTTTGGCATTAGCTCCAAAAAGGCATTCTTTGTCAAGGGGGAATATAGGAGATCAGCTTTCATCCGATCAGGGATGGGTTGCTCCTTAAAGCCAAGTGTGCCTCCTGATCACTGTGTGCCAGTGACAGCTGCCCTGGAGGTGGCTTCCATGGCATCATACCCACAATGTAGGAAGTGTTTAGCCACTTGAAAACTGGAATGGCGCAGATCTAAAAGTTCCTTAGAATTTTTTTTATCCTCTAGACCAGAGAGCTTTTGTTTTAGTTGGTCAAGAATAGTTTGCTGGTTTGACAGTTGAGAGCCCTCATTGTAAGGGTAGCAGAAGTGTACCCTTTCTTTCCAAATCTATCAAAAGCCCTACTTTCTTTGTAAGTAGGTAAAGGGTTCCTAGAGCTACTTATCCTAGACCCTTTTGAGTGTGGGGTGACCACTTCAGGGTCAGCAGCTGGGTTTTTGAACAGAAATTTGTGTGATTCCTGGACCTTGTAGAACCAATCAGGCTTTCTGGGTGCAGGAGGGAGCAAGTCAAGATTTAAAGCAGCATCCTGAAAAAACATCTTTCACTACTTCCAGAATAGGACAGATAGCTAGGGGTTTCTGCTGAGGGAGGTCTACGAACTCCCTTACTCTTTTTGGCCTGTGAGCTTTCTCGTGCTTCCCACTAAAAATGTTACTTCATAGCATGAAGAGTCTCTCCAAAAGTGAGGTCTTCAGGTGGGGAGGCAGAAGGGAGATTTTCCTCTGAATTGGATTCCTCATACGAGGTGCAAGTGGGGCCTTCTTCAGATGCAGAGTCCTCCAAATTCAGATTCTTCTTCTGATTGCAATGGATCAGGGAGGTATTTGGAGGGAAGCAGTCTCTTTCTTTTCCCTGGGGTAATACACCCTGAAGTATGTCTGGACCTTACAATGTTAATGAGGTCTTCAGCCAGTCTGATTAAATCTTGTTGGGGTCCCTGAAACTGGGAACCCATAGGCCTAGGTAAAGGCCTTGCCACAATGCCTTTCCTCGGTGTGGGTTTGGCATTTGGTCTAGAAGTGTCCAATGCCCTGGAGCCTGACTCTTTAGATTGAAGATGCACCATAATGGGCCTAGGCCGTGAAAAGTCTCCAGTTATCAGTTGCTCATCAGAAGCCATGGCCTGCTGAGCGGTCCCGGACGTGACTGATGAGCTGAAGATATGAGCTGTAAAAGTTGAAGCGACTGAAGGCATGTCCAACTCCAAATGGGTCTCGACAGAGGCCTGGGTAGCTGAATCAAAGGTCAAAGGGGGCTGTGAAAGCTCCTCACTTTCCTCAACCACCACAAGTCTAGTAGGCGAGTGAGTGCCATACGTGGTCCTAGGCTTTTGTTTTATCTTTTTTTGCACTTAGGAAATCAAGCTCGGGACAACTGGCAGATCTGCAATAGCACAGATTCCTGCCTCAGAAAAAGTACAGTTATGTACACTTACTATAAATGTAGATGTTCGAGTGTATTCACTGTTGCAGTCCTAACTAATGGGTTATCCGGCTCCTGGTAGCCCTCGATCGGCCAGAATACCAAAGGTAAGTAAAAATGACATCGGCTGCCATCTGTTGTAAAGGACGTCAGGGCGTCCGATACAAAAGGAGGCAGCCAATGTCACTTCCTCAGTCTTTCTTGCCATAACAGTCAGAAGCCCCCTGAAATAAGGCTTAAACCAAAAGCAATTTTGGCAAATATCCAATTTAGCCTGTACCTCAGGAAAAGAGAGTAGGAGAGGACAAAAAAGGGGGAAGAGGGAGGGAAACCAGGACTGCAACAGTGAATACACTTGAACATCTACATTTATGGTAAGTGTACACAACTGTACTATGTTCATCATGTTTCACTGTTGCAGTCCTAACTAATGGGTTGATTACCAAAGCCCTGAGAAAAGAGAGGAGGAACCAACAGAATCACGGGTTGGAGATAATGCCCTGCAACACAGCAGTGGCAAACCCTGCCCTGGCTCTGGAAAACAGAGGCAAATTATAATGTTTTGTGAAATTGTGAACAGAAGACCATGTGGCAGTCTCCAAAATATCTTTAGTAGGGACACCCCTTCAAAAAGCTGCAGAAGTGGAAGCCGCTCTAGTTGAGTGGGTCATAACCCCTTGAGGAGGAACTTTGCCATGAAAGGAATAACAAAAGGTGATACAATGGGCAATCCACTTGGAAATGGTTTGTTTAGAAATAGCCTTGCCATGAGCTCCAGGGGTAAAACTGACCAATAACTGTGCTGATTTCCGAAGGTCTTTAGTCTTGTCCAGGTAAAACCTGAGCTGTCTGTGCACATCAAGAGAATGTAGGATCCTCTCACCTGTATTTCGAGGACTAGGAAAGATAGGAAGGAAGGGGTATGGACTGATTAAGAGTCAAACTAGAAACCACCTTAGGCATAAAGAAGGGATTGGTTCTCAGAGAGACCCTATCTGCATGGAAAAAAAGAAAAGGCTTGACAGCCATCAAAGCTTGCAGCTCCGAAACCCTCCTTGCTGAACTTATAGCCAAGAGGAAAGTAGTCTTCCAAGAAAAAAACTTTAAAACTGCAGTGGCAGCTGGCTCAAAAGGATGAAGAGTGAGTTTCTCTAGAACAAAATTAAGATCCCAGGCTAGAGTAGGTGCCCTTCTGGGAGGTTTTAAGTTGCAAGCACCTCTGAGAAACATTTTCATCTGGGGATGAGAGAAAATGGGTTGTTAAAAAGAACAAGGAGCAGAAATGGCTGAAGCATGGAGCTTGATAGAGGAAAAAGAAAGCCCAACCTGAAGCAAATCAGCCAGGTATTCCAGGATCAGAGGAAGGGTAGGCTGAGAAGAAGATTCCCCTCTGGCCTGCATCCAATGAGAGAACCTTTCCTATTTACCGGCGTAGGACTTCCTAGTGCTAGGCCTCCTGACCTCCCTCAGCACGTCAACCACCTGCTGGGAAAGGGAAGAAGATAAGGAAGGAGTCATACAATGAGCCATGCTGCCAAATGGAGGGACTGAAGATGAGGACGCAGAATGATTCCCCCTTCCTGAACCAAATGATCTGGCTTCAGAGGAAGATGCCAAGGAGGAAATTGGGGGAGACTGCGAAGCAGTGGATACCAGTGCTGTCTGGGCCAGTCCGGAGCTATGAGAATAGTTCTTGGTCGTTTGTCCCGGATCTTCAATAACCCTCTGGGAAGAAGAGGAGGGAAGGCGTAAACTGATAGCAATGTTCTAGGGAAGGACAGAGCATCCACTCTCAAGGCTCTGTTGTGATGCTGTCTGGTGCAAGAGAGAGGTAGAAGGTTGTCTGGGGATGAAAAAAGATCCACCTGAGGTGTGCCCCAATGTTGAATGATGCTGTAAAAGACTACTCTGTTCAGCTGCCACTCGTGAAGATCCAGGGTTCACCTGCTCAACTGGTCTGCCAAAACATTGAGCCTTCCTTGAAGAAACTGAGCTAGGAGATGCAAGTCCAAGGATGCTGCCATGGACCAAAGATTCATGCTTTGTCTGCACAGGAGCTAAGAGTGAGTCCCTCCCTGCTTGCTGATGTACCTCATGACTGTGGTGTTGCCTGTTCTGACAAGCAGGATCCCTGGAGAACGAAGATGCTCGAAAGCTAGTAAGGCCTGCTGAACTGCAATCAACTCTTAGATTTATGTGCAGGTGCATCTACTGGGCGTTCCAACATCCCTGTAGGCATCTGCCATCCAGGTGTGCTCCCCAGGTACAGTCCGATGCGTCTGTAGTCAGATCCTGAGTGGCAGGAGGTGGTCAAAAAGGCATGCCTTTGTTTTGTAGACAGGCTGTTGCCCACCACAGAAACTCCGTCTGCAGAGGAATCATCATATCCAGGTCCTGTGTGTGTTGACACCAAATGTTCTTGAGGTACCATTGCAATTTCCTCATATGCAGTCTTGCATATGGAATCATGAGAATACAAGATGCCATGAATCCCAGAGCTTGCAGGTATTTCCTTGCAGGGAGCTAGGACAGGCTTGCCAAGCCCTGGAAGTAAACTGAAAGAGTTGTCTGCTTCTCCTGGATGAGATATATCATCTGGGCGGCTGTGTTCAGACTCGCTCCCAGGAATGTTATCTCCTTGGATGGTACCATTTTTGATTTTTCCTCGTTGAGAGTGTAACACAGGGAAGAGGAGAGAGTCTTTACGAATTCCAGATCCTTTAGTAGCTGTTCCCGAGAACTTGCTTGAAATCAAACAGTTGTCCAAGTATGGGTAAATCTGAATTTTCTTCTGCCTGCATAAAGCAATGACTGCAGCCAGGCACTTTGTGAAGATTCTGGGAGCAGTAGATAAGCCAAAGGGCAGCGCAGAGAATTGATAATATTGCTTGCCCACTCTGAAAAGAAGATACTGCCTGCAACTTTCCCTGATAGGGATGTGCAGATAAGCCTCTTTGAGATCCAAGCTTACCAGCCAGGAATCCTTTTCTAGCACTGGTAGCAAAATATGCAGAGTGAGCATTTTGAACTCTGGAATTACTAGAAAAGAGCTCAGAATGGAAAGATCTAGGATAGGACGTCAGGTGCCTTCTTTTTTTGGAACTAGGAAAAGCCTGGAATAAAAGCCCTGGCTTACCTGCTGAGCAGGAACTGATTCTATTGATCCCAGATGAGACAAAGATAAAATTTGTTTTTTTACTTCTGCCCTTTGGTTTGGCGGAACGTCCGGGAATCCCTTGGGAGCTGGAAAGGTGTGGAAAGAAAACTTGTGCCCTAGGGATACCATTCTGAGCACCCATTTGTCGTCTGTGATAGTGGTCCAGACATCTGAAAAAAGGGCCAACCTTCTCCCTAAAGGACTCTCCAGGCAAGCAAGAACAGGCAGAAGTTGTAAAAAGTAATTGAGAGTGTTTTGATTGAGATGAAGGCTTGGAGCTTCCCGCCTTAGAAGTGGAAGCCTGCAACCGCCTAAGACCTCTGAGGGGTAGCCGCCTGCCCCATAGAAGATTTGTAACCTCTATTCCTGAAACGGTTCTGTCTGCTGGTATCAAATTCCTGCTAAAGCGAGGGGGTTGAACTTGCAGAAAATCCTTAACAGTTTGCATGGATTTGGTCTTATCTTAAATCTTCTTAAGTACCTCCTCAGCTTTGCTGCCAAAAAGATTGTCTTTATGCAAAGGTACATCCAAAAGCTTAGCCTTGACAGGTTCTGGAAGAGGCTGTTCTCTGAGCCAAGCGTGCCTTCTAATAACAGATCCAGTAGCCGTAGCCCTACTGGAGGCCTCAAAGATGTCAAAACCATAATGCAAAGAATGCTTATTGACCAGAGTGGCTGAATTCAGCAAATCCTGCATGTCTTTACTCTCTGCCAAAAGAGGTACACTTGCTGTCTTAGACATAATAGCCTCCAAGGTGTGCTGTTGGTACTTCAGCATATGAAAAAGACAATTAGTAGCCCTAATAGCTACGGTGGCAGAGGTATAAACTTTCTTGCCCCACCTATCTAGGTTCCTAGATTCCCTGTCAGAAGGAACAGGAGTCCTGGTAACAGTGGCCTTAACTCCTTTAGGACCCTGAGAAATAACCACTGGATCCGCCAACGGGCTCCTGAAAAGAAACAGATGAGAATCAGGGACTCTATAGTACCTGTCAAGTTTCGTGGGAGCAGGAGGAACTGAATTTGGAGACAAGGAATTTTCCAGGAAAACATCAACTTCCAACACAGGGGGGAGAGCAAGAGGCTTATGCCGAGGTAAATCCAGAAACTCCCTAATCTGTTTCTTAGATTGAGGATAATCTTGCCTATTTGACCCTACTCCGAATTTCAAGCGGGAAATTGATTATTTTTTGGATCTGGCTGTCTCAGAGGGTATCATATCAGATACAGTGAAGACACATCTTATGGTCCAAGATCCACAGAAACAAACATTATATCTTTTACCTAAGATACACAAATGCTTTAACAAACCTTCTAGAAGACCGATTGTATCTGGCATGGGTTCTTTAACTGAACCACTATCTGAGTTCCTTACATTATATCTCAAACCACTACTTGGCTTAATTCGTGCCAGAATACAGGATACAACACAATTTTTACAAATAATTTCTGACAGCCAACTGAAACCTGACTGGCTACTCTACACCCTGGATATCAAGGCCTTATACACCAATATACCACACTGGGCTGGATTGGAAGCCCTTAATTTTTGGCTGGACAAAGCCCAACTATATCGGGTAGGCTTTAACACGCTTTTGGTCTGCATGGCTGAGCATGTTCTTAACAAAAATGTTTTCCATTTTCAGGGAGAATGTTACTGGCAGCTTAAAGGTACTGCTATGGGAGCATCCTTCGCTCCTATATATGCAGACCCGTTTATGGGATACATTGAGGAACATCTCATTTATGGCTCCACACACAATCTATATCTTGAGGAACTTGACATTTGGTGTAGGTATCTGGACAATTGTTGGTTGGTTTGGCATTCAGATGAGGAATATTTGGCAGAATTCGTATTGTATCTCAACCAGAACAAATGGGGCATAGAATTGACGTTAACTTGCGACAGGTCTGAGATTAATTTTATGAACGTTACTATAACTCGAAATCCAGACGACACTCTACAAAGCAAAACATTTCACAAATATCCCCAGTATAATTACTTATTACATGCAACCAGTATGCACCCCAACCACATTATCCGCAACATACCCAAATCTCAATTCCTCAGGATTCATAGAATTTGTTCCTCAGAAAATGACTATGAAAAATCCCAAAAGAATCTGGTTAACAGGTTTAGAGCTAGGGGTTACAATGAGCCGGACATCCAGGGTGCTCATCAAGTTGCCTCCAACTCAACTAGAACCTCACTTCTTACATATCGTGACAAAACTCGTACTGAACAGGATGAATCTATTCGGTTCATCACAACATTTGGACGAAATATTAACTTAATCAGGAATGTTATCTCCAAACATTGGAACATTCTTACTGCTAATGATGAACTTACACCTCTGACTGGTGATGTATGCAAGTATGGATATAGAAGAGGCAGGACACTTGGGTCATTTTTTTTCACATTTTAAAAGGGTAAGCTCGGCTGGAGCTATACACCACCAATTAACCATGACAGGTGACAAATTATGGGGCACTTACAACTGTGGTCATTGCTCATCATGTCCATTTATTTTCACATCCAAACAGTTCACCAGCAAAAACACTGACAGGATTTTTGACATTAATTTTTTTGGCAATTGTAACAGTGATTGGGTGGTGTACCCTGTAACATGTACACGTGGCTCATTTTATGTTGGACAAATATCACAACCACTTCGTTTACGTATGTCTGAGCATCGTAGTAACATAAGAACCAAGAGAGAGACCAATGCTCTATGCAGACATTGCCTACCCCACAACTCAGCCAGATTCAAGTTCACCATTATTGACAGAATTCTTGGTGACAGATCCAACAAGCAAGGATGGTATTCAATCCTTACTAAAAAAAAAAAGAAGTATTGGATCAGGGGTGCTTTGCTTTCACCGGGTTTGAACGATCATTTATAATATTGTGTGTTTTATTCTTATTTTTTTATTTGTCACATTATATATTAATAATGAGGTTTTATTGTATAACTTTTCATTCTCTTTTCATTCTTCACACAGTAAACAATTTGAATGTTGGGAAGAATCCTACTGGATGGCTCATGTTTTATATATATATATATATATATATATATATATATGTATATGTGTGTGTGTGTGTGTGTGTGTGTCACTTCACAGTTGTAACTACTTTCATTCCCACTGAGGAAAGCCTGTTGGCTGAAACCGGTCTGGGATGTATATTATAATTTAATAAAATACTTATGTATTTAATTTATTAGTCTTATTTGGTGCTTTTCACTATATTTGGTGCTGGCGTTTTTTTGTCTACGATAATCCTGACTTTCCCCATTTAAAATGTTCCCTGAGGGTATTTAAAGTGTCACCAAAAAGAAATCCTCTGGAGGAGATGCCTAAGGGATGGACTCCTCTGCATCTGAATCCTCAAAAGGCAAAAAAGCCTGAGAAAATTCATCATCAGCAGAAATGCTGGAAGAATCAGATCCTGAACAGGACAAAATCTCAGGAGAAACATCCCCACTCCTTTTAGGAGGAGGAGGAGGCTGAGAACCCCTAATAAGAGTTAACAGATCATTAGCCATTTTAACCATCAGGGATTGAGGGGAACGAGAAGGAACAGGAGCTGCCTTTTCACAGGCTTACGAATGGAAGATTTACCTGCAAGCCTGAAGGACTCGGGAGGCCTGGGAACCGCCGAAGGTGCAGCAGAAGTCGAAGGAAGAAGTTTGCTGTCAGGAAGCAAAATGGAGGCCTTGGACATCTGAGTCAGCTTAGCGGTTCCAGCTCCAGCAGAAAAGGCGAATGGCGACAGGTCGGGAGACAAAATGGAGGCTGAAGGCCTAAGAGACTCGGACTCTATCAAGGCCTGTGGTTGTACATCTGCAGACAGCCGGGACTGCGAAAGCGTCTCACTGGCTCCCGCCTGACTGATGACCAACTTAACATCATCCGAGGACTTAGATTTCTGAGGCCTGTCGCGGTCCTTATCCTTACGTTTCCTTGGAATATCCGAAGCCTGAAGACCGGCGGTCGACATACCAACGAATTTAGGCCAAACTCCAAAATGCCTAGCCAAAATCTTTGCCCGATGATGGATAGTATGTGGATTAAAGGAGGCAGAGAGATCACAATTGGGAACGTCGTGGTCAAGGCCTAAACAAATAATGCAATAGGAATGAAAATCTCTATGGGGAATCTGCTTTCCAGAGGTAAGGCAATTATTAACCTTTTCTGACATTCGTTAAGGCTGAAAAGAGGATCCCCAACTGGGTACTTAGATGCAGTAGACTTCAACTCTTGTAGTTGGAAACTAACAAAGGTAAACTGCCGACCGGCACTCGTGCATAAAAAGCTTCTGCTTCGGGCTCCATGGCAAGGAAGACTGAGGAAGTGCTGTCAGCTGCCTCCTTTTGTATCGGACGCCCTGACCTTTGGTATTCTGGCCGATTGAGGGCTACCGGGAGCCGGATAACCCATTAGTTAGGACTGCAACAGTGAAACACTATGAACATCAAGTTAAAAACTCTGCTGTATGCCTAACAGTTCTAGTGTTAAACCTAGCACTCAAATGGCAGTTAGGGATGTTCTGGTCTGGGCCTAAGCAGGTTACACATTGTGTATGGAATTCTCTGTGAGGAATTTGTTTACCACAGTGAAGACAATTATTAACTATCTGACACGAGTCAAAGAAAAAGAGAGGAGGTCCCCAACGGGGTACTTATCTTTCCAATGACAGTCTCTCTCTGGTACGGACAGACTGACTCACTTGAAATCTGCTTCGGCCTCTGGCAGCAAGAAAAGACTGGAGGATGATGCAGGCAGGCTCCCTCTATACCCAAGTGTACTGATGTCAGTTAGTGCATCTGCCTGCCTGGGAGGCAAAATAAGTTCTCTGGTAGTCGGGCTGGCCGAGAGCTTTCACAGCAGGAAATCCCAAATGTCAGGACTGCAACAGTGAAACACGAAGAACATAAAAATTAATATCCTGATGGAAACCAGAAACGGCTACTAAGTGAATCTTTCCCATAGAGAAGCTGGATCTGTTATCAAACTTATTAGCTAAAAACTGTAAAACTGATGGACCAGAGCAGAGTAAAGGTCTAACCTTTACTTAGCTGCCCAAAAAGAAAACTTACCAACTTACTTTGCAGCAGCTTCCTGCTACAGGGCTTCTGGAGTGTCAAAGTTATGGACCAAACCTGAAGCGGAAAGTACAGTTTTGTACCTACCATAAATGTAGATGTTCGAGTGCTCATACAGCTGCAGTCATAACAGACGGGTTATCCTGCCATCAGGCGGTTCCTCGGTCGGCCGAATTCCAAAGTCTAGGTCCAGCGTCGGTTTTCGTCGCTTCTTCCCTGACGTCAGTGCGGCAGGGGTATAAAAGAGGCAGCCAACGCCATTTTCGTTAGTTTTTCTTGCCCCCAGAAGGAAGGCAAACATAATGTTATGCAAAGATGCAATGTTGATAAATCAAAAACAGTAGTTGCAAGCAAATACACCATAAAAGAATACCCCAAAAAGGTTATATGAAAAGTGTTTGTCATAAGGCCTGTCCTAAGAGGGGATGGAGGGAGGGAAACCTGGACTGCAGCTGTATGAGCATTCGAACATCTACATTTATGGTAGGTACAAAACTGTACTATGTTCATCGTGCATACAGCTGCAGTCATAACAGATGGGTAGAATCCCAAAGCTAAGTAAGGGTGGTAGGCACTAAGTGGAACTAGGAGGGGCTAGGATGCCCTGCAGGACTGCTTTGGCAAAGCCCGCTCTAGATTTTGAGTATAGTGGGAGGTGATAGTGCCTGGAGAAGGTGTGCACTGAACTCCAGATGGCTGCTTCCAAAATGTCCTTGGTACGGACCCCCCTCAGGAAGGCTGCAGAGGTAGCTGTGGCCCTAGTGGAGTGGGATCTGATGCATGCAGGCACAGTTTTTCCATGGAATGAGTAACAAAAACGTATGCAGTGGGCTATCCATTTTGAAATTGTCTGTTTGGAAATAGCCTTTCCCTGAGCACCTACAGCATAGGACACAAAGAGTTGCTCAGATTTCCTGAATGGCTTTGTTCTGTCCAAGTAGTAACGAAGTTGTCTGTGAATGTCCAAGGAATGTAGTAGTCTTTCCCCTTTGTTTTGTGGATTAGGATAAAAGGTAGGTAAGTGGATAGTCTGATTCAAAGCTACATTGGATACTACCTTTGGCATAAAGGTAGGATTGGTTCATAAGGAAACTCTGTCCTGATGGAAAATGATGAATGGTTGCACAGCCATGAGGGCCTGTAGCTCCGAAACCCTGCGTGCTGAGGTGATAGCCAGAAGAAAGGCTGTTTTCCATGACAAGTACTGTAACTCTGTTGAAGAAACTGGCTCGAAGGGAGGAAGGGTCAGCTTTTCCAATACGTAGTTGAGGTCCCAAGCAGGGACTGGTGGTTTCCTTGGGGGTTTTAAATTCTTTGCCCCTCTGAGGAACTGCCTTAAGAGAGGGTGAGAGAATAATGGAGGATCTGTGTAGTATTGTGCAGAAATGGCTGAAGCGTAGATCTTGATGGAGGAGAAGGAAAGTCCATTGTTTAACACCACAACTAGGTACTGTAAAATTTGAGGTATATTTATTACCCAAGGATTCTGTCCCTTTTCTTGATTCAAGGCACAAAATCGTTTCCATTTGGCAGAGTAAGCCTTTCTAGTAGAAGGTCTTCTGGCCTCCAAGATGACATCCTGCACCTCCTTGGAGAGGAGAAACTGTTGGGAAATCAAGGAATTCTCCATGCAGCTGGATTTAGAGTTTTGAGATGGCTGTGAAGGGTTCTGTAGTTGTGCTGGGACAACAGAAGAGGGTCTAGAGGTAGGATCCATGGTGGGGAATGTGTCAGGCTCCTCAGGAGCGGATACCAGTGTTGTCTTGGCCAGTCTGGAGTGATGAGAATCATTTTCGGCCTCTCTGCTCTGGCTTTTAATAGAACTTTGGGCAGCAGAGGAAGAGGCGGGAAGGCATAGACTGTCAATGTTGTCCAATTGAAGGAAAGTGCGTGCACTTTCCAGGCCTGTGGATGATAGGTCCTTGAACAAAAGTTTTTCTACTGGCAATTTCTGTGGGTAGCAAAGAGATCTATGTCTGGCTGTCCCCATGTCTGAGTCATCTTTGTGAAAAGTTGAGGATGCAACTTCCATTCATGAGGATCTGTCATATTTCTGCTTAGGTTGTCTGCCAGTGTGTTTTCCTTCCCTGGCAGGAATTGTGCCTGCAGTTGAATTTGCAATTCCAGTGCTGTGTTCCATAGGGTCATGGCTTGCCTGCACAGGGGGTATATGAATGAGTTCCGCCCTGTTTATGTACCACATCACTGTGGTGTTGTCTGTCCTTATCAATAGCTGGCCTGGATGCAGTAGGTTTTTGAAGGTCATAATAGCCTTTTGCACGGCTAGCATCTCCTTTTGGTTGATGTGAAGGTGCTTCTCTTTTCAAGTACATTTTCCCTGAATGCACTGATCTGTCATGTGTGCTCCCCAGGCGTAGTCTGAGGCGTCTGTTGTGATGATTTGAGTTGCTTGAGGTACACAGAAAGGAAGACCTGTGTTTCTTTGGCAAGCTCGAGTCCACCACAAAAATTCCTTTTGAAGGCATGGAATGAATGGGATAATTGTTTCCAAGCTGTGGCTGTGTTGAGACCATAAGTTTTTCAGGTACCATTGAAGTTTCCTCATATGCAGCTTTGCACATGGGATTAGTAGGATGCAAGATGCCATGAATCCCAAAGCCTGCAGGATTTTCCTTGCAGTTAGCCTGGTGTAAGTTGCCATTTTTTTGAAGTATTGAGACAGTTGACCTTGCTTGTCTGGCGTGAGGTAGGCCATCTGGGTGGTTGTATCCAAGCTGGCACCCAGGAAAATTATTTTTGAGAGGGTATTAGTTTTGATTTCTTTTTGTTGACTGTGTATCCCAGGAAGTTCAACAGTTTTATTACAAACACCAGGTGCTGCAGTAGTATGTCCTTGCTGTCCGCTTGGATCAGGCAGTCGTCCAGATATGGGTAGATTTGTATCCCTTGTAGTCTGCAGAAGGCGATTACTGATGCCAGGCATTTCGTAAACACTCTGGGCGCAGGAGATAAGCCAAAGGGCAATGCAGAGAATTGGTAATGGGTTGAACCTGCAAGAAATCTGAGGTATCTTCTGGAATCTTGTCTGATAGGGACATGCAGGTATGCCTCCTTGAGGTCCAATGTTACCAGCCAAGACTCCTTGCCCAGCATGGGAAGAAGCTGCTGTAATGTGAGCATTTTGAATTTTGGCACCTGTAAATATGTGTTTAGGATGGATATGTCTAAAATAGGTCTCCAATCTTTGTCTTTCCTCGATACCGGCAATAGTCTGGAATAAAACCCTTGACCTTGTTCTTTTGCAGGTACCTCTTGAATTGCTTTCGTGTCCATGAGAGCTAAAACTTGTTTTTGTGCCTCTGCCCTTTGATTTTGTGGCAGGTTTGGCATGCCTCTCATTTTTGGAAGGGTGTGAAAGTGCAACCTGTAGCCTCTGTCTATAATGTCCAGAATCCATTTGTCTTTTGTAACAATATGCCAATTTTTTGAGAATAATGTCAGTTTTCCGCCCAAAGGTGCTGCCATTAAAACTTTGCTTGGCAGGAATAGGGGGAAGTCATTGTGTCTGTTTTCAAAAAGACTGTGATCTATCTTCTCCACCTCTTGGGGTTGGTGCTTGCCACTGTCTGGCTCTGAAAGATCCTTGAGGTTGCCCTCTGCCCCTTGGGCGCCTGTATCTGCCCCTTTGAGGTCTGTCCGTGGCTGGAAAGGACCAATTTTTTGAAGGCCAGTTTCTGCTGAAAAGTGGAGGCTGTACCTGCAGGAAATCTTTCACTGTTTGCATTGATTTCACTTTTTCCTCCATTTTCTTTAGCACCTCCTCAGCTTTAACGCCAAACAATACATCTTTTTGAAGAGATGCATCTAATAATTTAGCTTTGACATGATCTGGCAAGGTTTGCTCTTTGAGCCAAGCATGCCTACGTATAACAGACCCCGTAACAGCAGCTCTACATGAGGCCTCTAAAGCATCAAAACCACACTGCAAGGTATGTTTACCCACTTGTTGCTTGCTACTGAGATTTGTCTGCATACATCAACTGGACATAAGCTGATTTAAGTATATTTCCTGCATTTTATTGTGGTTTTATAATTTGGACTGATTCCTCAGATCTAGCTCTGTTGAAACTGTCTTGTGTGTATCTCTGAAGCTCTGCACTAGTTGCTAAACTGCTTTGAAATTCCTTTAAGTGTTAATTAGCAAGGGGGGTTTCTGATAACATTAAAACCTGTGTTGTTTACACTTCTTGTAGTCATTTTAAACAGAGTTGCTTGCTACTGAGATTTGTCTGCATACATCAACTGGACATAAGCTGATTTAAGTATATTTCCTGCATTTTATTGTGGTTTTATAATTTGGACTGATTCCTCAGATCTAGCTCTGTTGAAACTGTCTTCCCCACCCCCCTCCCTGTTCTTGGAAGTAGTTTAAATTTGGTGGCTTTTGCAGTGCCCGCCCCACTGTAGATTTGATCTAGGACACTCCCCCAGTCACATCTCTTTACCACATTCTATCTAATAAACCCTTTCTGCACTTGCTTTTAGTCCTTTTTAATTTAATTACTTTTTTTCAAACTGTGTGTGGACTAATATTGCTACATACTCAAGTGTGCCAGCTTGCACTGCATGTGAATTGTTTTTACTACTGTTTTTGCTACTTTTCTGAAAAAAAAAAAAATTCTGCTTTTACTGTATTTGTATTTCTTCCCAATTTATTTTGCTTTTGCGTCATCTTAAAAGTACTCAGTTGTATTTATTACTTCTTGGTGCAACTCATTCTAAGCCTTTTAGTTTAAGCACTTGGGCTTCACACCAGTTGTTTTACATTAAGAAGGTTTGTGGTTTGCACTGTAGTGGCAGGACAGGTAGCTTACATCCTTCTAAGTTGGGAACTGCTGATTGAGGGCTCAGTGTCAGTTATTCTAAAAGTGTATTAATTCTGGTTTAAGCACTTGGGCTTCAGGCCAGTTATTTTACATTAAAAGGGTTCGTGGTCTGCACTCTTGTGGGAGGAGAGGCTGGACTCTGCCCTTCTGAGCTGGGAATTTCTGGTTAAAGGCTTATAGTGCCTGCATATTTGAACTGCTTCTTACTGAAATTGGTACACCTTGTTTGCTGTAGCGTAGACTAGATCCAGGCCTGCTGAATCTAGTTTGTTTGTATAACTTAAGCACTAATCCAGGCTTTCTTCAAAGTATTCAATTGTATTTATTACTGCTTGGTAGTAACTTGATTAAAGTGTAGCTATCGTTCTAAGTCTTTTGGATTAAGCACTTGGGATTCAGACCAGTTGTTTTACATCAGGAAGGTTTGTGGCCTGCACTGTGGTGGCAGGACAGGTGGCTTACATCCTTCTAAGTTGGGAACTGCTGATTGAGGGCTCAGTGTCTGTTATTCTAAAAGTGTATTAGTTCTGGTTTAAGCACTTGGGCTTCAGGCCAGTTATTTTACATTAAGAAGGTTCGTGGTCTGCACTCTTGTGGGAGGAGAGGCTGGACTCTGCCCTTCTGAGCTGGGAATTTCTGGTTAAAGGCTTATAGTGCCTGTATATTTCAACTGTTTCTTACTGTAATTGGCACACCTTGTTTGCTGTAGTCCTCTCTTAAAACCTAGTTGCCTCGTGGTTTTGGCGTCCTTTCAGGCTTGTTGGCTGTTGGTGAAGCACCCACCAAGAGGAGAAAACGCTGAGAGAAGAAAGGAGCCACTTTTGAGATTTTAAGTATTTTTCCTCTGTTTATCTGCTAAGTTTTTCTCCATAGTTGCCTAGTTTGAGCATTTTCTGGCTTGTTAAACTTGATTTCTGCATTAGTAGCTGTATTTAGAGCACAACCAAAAGCTGTTTACTGAATTTCCTGTTTGCACTTAATTTTAAAACCGTTTTTTCCTCAAAACTTGCATATTTTGTCTCTTTGGCCTAGCACTCTTGTGTGGGGTCATTTACTGTACTGTTATAACTTGATATTACTTGTGTACCTCTGCTATCTCTGAAAAAACAAAAACAAAAAAACAATCTTGCTTTTTCCCCACTTTTCTGAGATTTAAAAAAGTTCAGTTACAGGCTTGCTGTTCTTGAACTGTTTGTAAGTTTCTGTGAGGCCATTTTTGCTTGGGCTAAAGGAAAGTCTCTCTGTTGATCAGTGGCAGTGAAAAACATTGAGCAGCTTCCCTGCCCCCCGTGGGAGTGGTTACTGACTTGAAACTGTAGTTTTATTGGCCGTTTTGGGACAATTCCTGGCTCTTTCCAGCCCCTGCTATCAAGCACGCTTTAGCGCGGAGTTGCCACTAGAGCAGCATCGGGCAGCGCTGGTTTAACAAGGTTAAACTTTTTCTGGCTCCATAAAGTCTGTTCTTCATTTTTTCCCTTAGAACTGCTCTACTAGTAATCTAACAGTATATCCCTTAACTAAAATGCGCAGCACTTGTTCCTAAAAGCTTTTTTTTTTAAACAAAAACAAAAAAAAAAAAAAAAAAAAAAGCCTCAGCACTTGTCTTAAAAGCATCTTCTTTTCAGGTTTAGCACTTCTGTATTATACAAAGTCCCTCACTAGCGAACCCCCCCCCCCCCAGGAGTACCCACTTCCTTACTAAGTCCTCTCTTATTCAGTTACACCCCTAACTTCTTAATTTCTCTAGCATGTCGAAGGGCCAGATGCTGGCGTCCTCTCCTGTCCAATTGGTGAATCTGGGAATATTGAGGCAATGTTACAATTGCCTCATGTACACAGACAACCCTCTCCTCCTCCCACATAACACAAATACTTGCGAGAGATGCAGCTATTTGGCCAAACTGGAGGCTGAGCTCTCTCAACTCAGGACTGGCAAGACCAGACAGGAGGGGAAGGCAACTACACACACCACAAAACCAGTCTCACATAAAGCTATCACAACAATGAATCAAACACATAAACACACAAAGACATACTCGGAGGCTCTGAGCAAAAATTTACCTAAACAGCAGAGGCCTCCAAATCAGACACCCAAGCAACTGCCACCTCATGACACACCACAGGCAACACATAAACCACAAAATCAGTGTGCAAAGCAGTCACAGCCCTTAAGGCCAAATACAACACCAAACATACTTGTCATAGGTGACTCCATAGTCAGACACACTGATATCCCGCTCACCAGGCTGAATAAGGAGAGGGTCACAGTAAACTGCCTATCGGGCGCTAGAATCCGCCACATAACACAAGCACTCGGGTCACTCCACAGCAAGTACAAATATGACACAGTCATTGTCCATGCTGGTGTGAACGACCTGAGACGTACCTCCCTGGACTACATGAAAAGAGACATAGAGGAGCTCTCTGATTATGTAGCCCAGGCAGGTTTGACCCTGACCCTGAGCAGTATCCTTCCTTCACCAAGAATGATGCCACAACATAGAGACAGGATGATCAGCTTTAACAATTGGCTTAATTTCTGGTGTCATTCAAAGGGGATCCAGTGTCTGTCTGCCTGGGATGACATGCTTGACAAGCCACGCTGCTTCAAGGGACGGCTTGCACCTGTCACCCGTGGGATTCCGGATATTGGCTAAGGCTCTTGCCACCCCCATAGTGCCTTTTTTAGGCAAGGCTCAAATTCTAAACCTACCACCCTAGAAAACAAAAATGGGAAGAAACTAAGGGTAATGCTGCTCAATGCCAGAAGTCTAAATCTCAAAATGCACGCACTCGAGGCCCTTCTCAGTATGGAGAACATCGTTGTCTGTGCTGTAACTGAAACCTGGTTCAAGGCTCCTGAGAGCACCCCGGCACTATCGGGTTTTACCTCATATCATGCGTTCCGGCCCCAAAACCCGGATCACACCACAAAAGGAGGGGGTGTATCCATATTCATCAAGGATACCCACACCTCCAGGTTGGTGGCAACGCACGAAGCATCGGAAACCATCCAGGTGCAATTAACCATAGGCAAAACTGCTCTACAATTTGTAGCATGCTACAGGCCACCCTCTCAAACTCAGGAACCCCACACAGCCTTCCTGAAGACACTGGAGGGTATAAATGTATCTCCAAACACCATTATATTGGGTGACTTCAACTACCAGAATATAGACTGGGAACATTACTCAAGCCCCAAATTTTTAGCCCAAAGGTTCCTGGAGTTCATAAATTCAAATGCCATGGAACAACTAGTCACCGTTCCCACAAGAGGAGAAAATATACTAGATCTCATCATCACAAACATGGGGACAAAATACTCCACACTGGAAGTATATCCCTCATTGGTGAGATCAGATCACAAACTAATCTCACTGGAAATCCACATCCCGACCCCACCCCAAACAAAAAAGACCACAGTGAAGAACTTCTCTAAAGCAAACTTCACACTACTCAAGACTGGTGTGATATCCTTCAAGGCCCCCGAGCCAGTGGAAACCACAACCCAAGCTGCGGAAGCCCTTACAAATGCCTTCTATGAACACCTCCAGGACTGCATGGATCAGGCAATCCCTAATAAAACCAAGACTCTTTCCACCAAGGGCAAACGTCCAGTCTGGTGGACCCCAGCCATAAACAAACTTTACAATAAGAGGAGAAAGCTGTTACATGATAGAGCAAAATCCATAAAAGAGAAGACACCCTTGATCATTATTAGTAAAAAAATACGAGCACTCATAAAATCATCCAAGGCCAACTCTGAGAGAAAAATTTCCATAGATTCAAAAGACAATCATAAGGCCTTCTTCAGCTATGTTAGAAACCTGGGTGGAATCTCCCAGATATGCTCAGAATTAGTCCAAAATGATACAAAAATCACTGAACTCACAGATATTGCCAACATACTGGCAGACAGGTTCAGTGCAAACTTCACCCCCCTCTCCCCCCCAAAAGGAGAGAACTATCCCAGCGGAGTGTAGCCTCCCAGACATCTCAAATGCGCAGGTAAAAGTTGCTCTCTCTAAAGCTAAAAACACAGCATCAATGGGACCGGATGGTGTCCCCGGCTGTGTGCTACACAAACTCAATGAGGAACTAAACCCGCACATAAGGCAGCTGTTTAATCTTAGCCTTACCACAGGATACGTGCCCAAGGAGTGGCGTACGGCAACTGTGGTCCCACTCCACAAAGGCGGTGCCTCTACGGACCCTGGTAATTACCGCCCCATAAGCTTAACAAGCCTGGTCTGCAAAGCTATGGAGAGGATCATAATGGAACTCATAAACAAAGACATAGGGGACTTGCAGACATTGGACCCGACCCAGTTTGGCTTTGTCAAGGGCAGATCATGCCTTTTGAACTTGGTCGACTTCTTCGAAACAGTCACCAAGGCCATTGATGAGGAAAGGCAGTCCATACAGCCTACCTTGACCTTGCAAAGCTTTCGACACAATACCCCACTCAGGTATTATAGAGAAACTTACCAGCTTAAATGTAAACCCATATGTCACAAGATGGGTTGCAAACTGGCTAAAGGACAGAACCCACAGGGTTAGAGTTGCTGGCACCATGTCAGACTCCAAGCCGGTCACAAGTGGTGTCCCACAGGGCTCAGTCCTTGGCCCCTGTTGTTCGGCATCTACTTCTCAGAAGTACAGGCAAACATAGGAGGACTATGGCTGACAAAGTTTGCAGATGACTGCAAACTGGGCCATAGTGGAAAGTACATCGGACACAGATATCCTTCAGAGGGTCTCACGGAAACTGATAGCTGGTGCCAGAGCCATGGCCTGAAGTTAAATGCCAAAAAATGTATAGTCATACCCTTCGGGAAAAACAAGGTAACCCCAAGCTACCATATAGGTGGCAATCCACTAAGCACAGAAGAGGTTATCAGGGACCTGGGGACCCAGGTTGACAGTGGCCTTTCTTTTGACACTCACATTGCTAAAGTGGTTAGAAAGACCTTCTACATTGCCCACCTGATCATGAAGGGATTCACATCCAGATCAAGTGAGGTCATTGTTCCCCTGTACTCTTCACTTATCAGACCAATGATTGAGTACAATGCCCCATTCGGGATGTATCTCACCGACACCTGCAGCAATTGGAGAGACCCCAAAAGTTCCTCACCAAAAGGATAAAGGGATTCCAAAATCTGTCATATGCTGCCAGACTGAAGAAACTCCAGCTCTATTCAGTCACATACCGTCTGCTCAGAGGTGACCTGTGCCTGACATACAAGGCACATGTCCAACCCGGAATTAATGGACATGCTCCACCTCAAAAAATCCAAATCTACCAGATCCACTAGAGCAAGCGACTTAAACCTTAGCACGGATATAAATAAGACATGTTGGAGGGATAGATTTGTCACTCAGAGACTCCCTATGCTGTGGAATAAAATCCTGGTCCATGTGAAGCAGAGCACCTCGCTGGCTCTGTTCAAGAGATATCTTGACCGGTGGATGGGAGATCGTAGGTTTACCCCGGGAATCATCTCTGTGTCACTGCTGGACAGAGGCACAACAAACTAATGGGCACAATGTTTTTTAACATAAGGGGTGGCGTAAGCCACAAAACTTTGGGCTAGGCTTATAAATGCCTTAGGGCAGATAGCCTAGTATAAACCTATGAACCTATGAACTTGCTCTGCACCATGCAACAAATCCTGCAACTCTTTTAAATCTGGTTGTTCTGGCTGTGTCATCTTGCTTTTCAGCTGAGATATCAAAAACTGTTGATACTTTAACATATGGAACTGACAGTTTAGTGCCCTCATGGTTAAAGTGGCCGAGGTGTACACTCCCCCCCCCCACCTTTCTAAAGCTCTGGAATCTCTCTCTGAAGGTAATGGATTTTTAGCAATAGAGGCCTTAATTCCCTTGGGACCCTGTGAAATTGTTTCTGGGTCAGCAGTATGGCTTTTATATAGGAACTGGTGAGAGTCAGGTACCCGGTAATACCTGTCTGGTTTAACAGGAGCTGGAGGCAAAGAATCAGGATTAAGGCTGGCTTCTGTGTACACATCATCCAATATATCTAAAACAGGAGGGATAGCCAGAGGCCTATGCTGGGGGAGCAGAAGAAATTCCCTGAGCCTCTTCTTTGAATCTTGAGTAATCTTGGCCTTCCCAGTGAAAGTGTTCCCTCAATGTATGCAGGGTTTCCCCAAAAGAGAAGTCCTCAGGGGGGAGACCGAGGGAATAGACTCCTCTGCATCAGAGTCTTCGAATGGAGAATAGGCATAATCCTGGTCCTCAGATAGTTCTGAGGTAATAGAAGCTTGATCTGAGGAAGGGTAGTCTTCCTCTAATCTGGGCCTTTTGTCAGAGGGGGGTTGAGAACCCCTGATAAGAGTAATCAAATCCTCAGCCATTTTAAGCATCTATTTTTTAGGCATGGTGCCTTGACAGTGGGTCTGAGGAACCTGTTTTTTGGTTTTCATGGCTGCTTTAGATTTAGTGAAGGCTTTAATGGAGAAGGAGGAAGGCCTGAAGACCCCTTGAGAAATGGCAGGCCTGTCTAAATTCTGAGTTTCCCCGCCAGGAGTGGCGTCGGGATCTGTAGTAATAATGGGGGCCGAGGAGCCTGCGACCTCGGGTACTGAAGACACTGGTGATGCATTGTCATCGGTACTCAGGGGCTGCGTAGGCACCTCGCTGAGTACCGGAGAACCGGTAGTAGGTCTTGGCGTGGTTTCAGTAAGTAGTGCGGGCCTCGTATGTCGGTCCTTATCTTTGCGGTTTTTGCTCAAAACTGGAGTCGGAGTATCCGACGACATAATATAATTACATTTTTTGCCAAAACAGTGAAGGGCGAACTCCGCCCGACGCTTAACAGTGCGCTTATTGAATCTAGCACAAAAACGGCAGGCCGAGACGTCGTGGTCTGAGCCTAAGCAAGGTATACAGAAAGAGTGGAAATCCTTATGCGGTATTTGCTTCCCACATGAAATGCAATTATTAACTTTGTCTGACATCGGTCTGAGGCAAGAAAAGTTTCCCCAACGGGGTACTTAGCTTTCAAGAAGACTTCGGCTGAAATACTTTCGTAAATCTCAGGAGCTGGCCGACCGGCACTTGCAAACTGCTTCTGCTTCGGGCACCGCGCGGCAAGAAAGACTGAAGAAAATGGCATTGGCTGCCTCTTTTATACCCCTGCCGCACTGACATCAGGGAAGAAGCGACAACCGATGCCGGACCTAGACTTTGGAATTCGGCCGACCGAGGAACCGCCTGACTGCAGGATAACCCATCTGTTATGACTGCAGCTGTATGCACGATGAACATCATTGGGCCCTTGGCCATTACAGGAACTGCAGAAACCATGAGGTTAGTCTGAGGGATATATGTTTGGCTAAAGCTTTTTGGAGAGGTGAGGCAGCAGACCTCAGTGACATTTAAGAAGAGGTTTCTCTAACAAATGAAGTCATAACAGAGGGAACCAAACTTGTCTAGGACAAAATGGGAACAGGAAGATTACCGTGGCTTTTTACATCTTTGCTTTCTGGAACAATTTCATCATCAGTGGAAACAACGGAAAGGAACAAAGAAAACCTGAAGTCCATTGCTGAACTGGAGAGCCCTGGTATGTCACCCTGCGGGGGAGTTGAGAAA
>NC_056733.1:6651640-6670025 GCF_019279795.1 Protopterus annectens | reverse complement strand
TCTTAACTTGAGCTTGTTTGGTCTCTGTATCACTTTTGGTGTCTATTCTCTCTTCAATAGAAGCCTTAAGACATGTTTTGCCTTTTTCAGACTTCTGTGACTTTTTCAATCCTTTTCTTGCAGTACTACTGTTAGCGCCTTTTTCAGAGGATTTCACTTCTACATGCTCAACAAAATCAGTTTGAGAAGTGTTGACATTTTCAGACTTATGTGACTTTCTGGAGTCTTTTTTTGTTGTAGTGTTGTTGACACTGCCTGGCCTTTTAACACTCGTCTTGAAAACATCAAAACAGTCATCAGTGGGTTCTTGCTCTTCTACATTTTCTTTCAGATCTTCTGAACAGATTTGGGCAAGAAGTGCAGCAGTGTCGCTGCCTAAAAAACTAGACTGTCCTCCTTCCCTACAAAGGTCAACAGTGGCATCATCTGTATCCTGCACAGACTCCTGCTCCTCTTTGGCTTCATTTAATTTCCTTTTGAAATTTGATCTTCTGTCTTGTTTTTTACCTTTTGTCAGCTGCTGTGTTTTGGACTTCAAAGTTGTTTCAATTTTTTTATCACTGCCTATACACGAAAGATCAAAACTGCTGCTTTTATTCTCTCTCAGTGCATGTTCCTCATTTGCAGAGGTCTTCGTAAAATAATCACGGATATTGTTGGATCTTGGGGGTGATAATACTTTTTCTACTACTTTTGATATTGGCGAGAAGTAACTAGTAATTGTTTTTCCAGGAAGCTCCTCCAGATCTTTCCTCTGCTTCTTGCAAGGCTAAAAGATAACAGAAGAAGAAATTTATATTTCAAAGTTTTTGTTCTTCCTTCTGTAGGTACTAGCCATCTACTTGCAAAATAAAGAACATTTTCAGAAATATGCACTACTACATTAAAAATCCTGATAGAAAAAAAGTTATATACTTACCATAACATTTCATGTGCATTTTCCATCTCGTCCTATATTCTCACTGATGAGCCGGGATCCCCGATCCATCAGATCAATCTCAGCCATTTTCCAAGCTCCAGGTCTTCAGCAAAGCTCATGGGCCCCTTCTTTACCCATAACGCAACCCTTCAGCTTCTTCAGATCTTGTTTGCCCCCAGCAGTCTTATAGAGAAAACGAATGTGTATATTTTATATATATATATATATATATATATATATATATATATATATATATACACATATATACATACACACACACACACCTCTCATCCGTACCAAATTCCTCGGCACTACCCGGTTTTGAGGTTCAAATACTAGGGTGCCACGAGTTCCCAACTGGCCCCCTTAATTCCTGATTTCCTGGCGTTTGATAAAAATTTTTTGCCCCCCCCCCTTTTTTTTTTTTTGCAGACGTCATCACCCGCCAAAGCGTGCGCTAGGACGTCAGCTTCTTGACCAGCCTGCCAGAATTTGGCTGAGGCTGAGTCTGTGTTTTATGTTTTATGACTTGCACATGTTACGCTGCAGCAGCTCTGCAATCTAGACCGGTCCATTTCCAAATCAGAAAAATAGAGAGAGCAGAGAGGGTAACGAACGAACCTCCCAGGCCAGCAACAAAGTAAGGCAGGCAGTTTTTTTTTTTTTTTTTTTTTTTTTTTTTTTTAAATAATACAAGCAGTTGAAGCAGGCAGAGGCAGCTACACTTATTTATTTAGTGTAAAGGTTAGAGGCAGCCAGGATAGAAAGCAAGCAACGCAAGCCTTCCCCTATGTGTCCTAAGCAGCAGAGCTCAGCAGTAGCAGGCTAGAAGCAGACAGTCTCATCGGACTTGCTCGTCTTGGACCAGACAAGAACTGTGCAGAAATTATGAAAAATGACTTTTCTTCCACTTCGTCCGGTTCCTCCTCCAGCAGCAGATAATAAAATAAAAGGAATAAACAAAACAGATTGATGAGACTATTCCCATCCTTTTTTACAACTATGAACTATTTTACATTCTATCTTGTATCCATCTTGCAACCTCCCAACAACCTATGTGTCGTATTAAGTCCACTGGTTGGCATTTGACACCATTTTTACTCTCCTTCCACTGCTGTCTACCCTTACACCTCTTGAGTCTTCTGGTGACGAGCGACCAAGCCTAGGGACTAATCATGATAAGCATGCTGTTGCAGCAAGTGGTACATACATAAGCTGTTTCTTGTCCTATCTTTACTTAAGGTTTGTACTGTTTTGCTGCTGATAATTGTTAACAGATATGCTTAGGATATTAACGGTTTGCTCTTAATGGCCTACTTCTATACAGTGCACTTAAGGTTTCTAAATAACTATCTTGCAATATGGTGCTAGGCATTCTGCCCTAATTTCAAGTCATATATACTTGGGATAAGCTAGCCAACAGAAGTTAACTTTAATTTTTTTTAATCGCCAAGTACAGATGTATTTAGACAGTGTGAATACATGCAAGGACAAAATTAATGGTAATTAAAGAAAGAATGGGGCTGTAACTGTGAAATAGCGAATACATTTGTTATATAGCTCAATGCAACTGCTTTGAAGCAGCAATAATTCAATTTATCTGAAATTAAAGTGTGGCTGTGCTTAGCAAGTGTGAATGCAAGTGAGGACTTGTCATTAATGCTTAATTCTTACAGTTCACTGTCAGTGCCTAGTAGCAGCAGTTTTTTTTTCAATTTAATGTTTGGGTAATATACGACTGATACACTAACAAATGTGGTTACACAGATGAACTCGGTACTCAAGCTATGGTGTTATGTGATTGCTTAGAAGAAACAGTATTTAAAGTTAATGTTAAGGGTGGGCATTATGAGACTGTAGCAGTATGTGTAACATATGTTAAATCTGGCTATCTGCGACTACTAAGAAAATGAATACTATATTAAAGCAATAAGTTGCTACAGAATTTTGTTCCGTCATTCCTATTACATTTGTACCTTGCATTATCTGTAAAGTTTATTTTCTATCATAATGTCACTTTTGAAAAAAAAGTTGGAAAATATGTACATTTTTTTTTACAATCTTAAGCTGCATTTTGCATTAAGTATTGGTATAGTTCACCCGTCATTCTCTCTCATCTTTCACAACTAAACAAATCTAACTTATTTTCATTCTACCACATTTTTCTTGGCTACCTGTCCTGCTCTTTTACCATCAAAATAAAAGGCAAACGTTACACTACTGGATTTATCTGGAAGACCACCCACAGCTAATCTGCATTAATTTCCATCAACCTTCCATTTAAAACACTTGTATGTTTTGGACTGTTTTAAATAACTGCCTGCTATACACTGTAAAATAACTCCTGATGCATTAAGCACCCGCACATCACCAGAACGCCACTACCTCTTAATTCTACTTTCTTTGCCCTGATATTCACTTCCAGAAATTACTTCTTATAGTTTTATATATAGTTTGATCTTGCACAGCTCTAAGTGCCAGTAACCTGGAAACAACCCACTGCCAATACTAACCTGTGCTCTCTAACTGGACCATTGATTGCTTTCTGTTTGTTCCCTCAGCTCTGATTCAGGTCTTGCCCCGCTCAGTTCAGGCTCACACCACTCCCCTATCCTGCCCTCAATTCACACCTGCCCCCACTACTCCTACATGTATTCTAACCATCTTCTGGGGGGGGGGGCAATATTTTGTCCATTCGTCAGTTTGCATTTGAAAGTTGGTAACCCACAATTCCACGGGAGTGGGTGGGGTTGCATAATTATGCATGCAAATTTTATGTTAATCAGTGTACAGATTTGTACCCATTTTTCATGGGCCTTGTCCAATGTGTGTGTGTGTGTGTGTGTGTGTGTGTGTATATATATATATATCTATATATATATATATATATATATATATATATATATATCTATATCTATATATATATATCGATATATATCTATATATCTATATAAACTACATATATATATATATGTATATATATATATATATATATATATATATATATATATATATATCAAATAGGTGTTCCGCAGGGCAAATGTCTCACTACCAAAACTAAATAAAAAGTAGTAACAAACACCAACAGTAATTATGGCAGTGAGACAACCATGAACCACTTGAACTTCACATTCCATAAAACGTTTATTGTACTAGTAACATGGTAAGCGCTTTTGCTATGAGCTTCACCAGACCATTAAAAACACTTCCTTTACACACAGACATTTATACTGTCTCTAACTATTCAATTAACATCCAACACCTAAAGGGATATACCTTTAGCCGAGACACCTACAAAAAATACATATTAAAATATAGTAAAAATGTACAAACATATAAAAAAATATACAAAGTATATATATCACCAGGAGCGGCCCTAGGTCAACTGGTGCCCTAGGCAAAAGGGATCCACTGCGCCCCCCTAACTCATTACCTGGTGCCCCCATCCTGGCCTACCTACACCAAATAAATACTGAAAAAGTGCCCCTGCTATACCGGTGCCCTAAGCAGCCGCTTAGTTGGCCTATGCCTAAGGCCGGCCATGTATATCACATCTAAAAATCAAAATTCAGATCACGTGTGGGAAGTATGCATCAATGCATGGGCATACTACTAACAAATAGTCATTCTCCTGGATTTCAATGATGGTTTCAGAGAGGCTCTTTCATTGAGGACTTTGCCTTTGTCTGCCCCAAGTCTTAAAATCCATTTTACTTCCCAACTCTGTGTGATTCCTAATGTCACCCCCTCGCAAACATGGTAAAATACGATCAATAACCAATAAATCTAAAACTCTGAGCTAAATATATGAGCTTATTAGTTCAATATTTTAAACCAGAGGAGGATATTTTGAAGGCATCTGTCTCTAACAGAGATGCCTTTGATTTTCAAAATGGGCAAGTCTTTTAACTGGCCCAAAAATAATGATAGAGCCAATGGTTCTAGGTGCCAGAGGGATGTTATTGCTGTTAACTCTGAACAGTGCACTAAAAATAGAAGTTATGTACCTACCATAACGTTCCATGTTAGTGGTCTTCTTCTCGCCTTCTTTCTTGCTGGATGGGTTCGGAGCCGATCCTCTGCTCCGACTCGGCCACTCTAAAAGCTCGAGAGTTGGTTCCACCGGCTCTAGGCTCCCCTTATATCCCACAATGCTAGGAGGTAATACCTCAGATCTCGTTTGTAAGCTAGGCCCAGCCAGGAAAAAATCCAGAAATACTGGAAAGGGGAGACCCACCTCTATAAAATGACAGAAAGAAGGTGACCTACAACCTGATGAGGGAATATATACATAATACAGTATATACATATATACAAATAGAGGTGGTAGGAAAAAAAGGTCACAATCAAACTCCTCTAGGTCTGTCCAGGCTAGGGGGAAGGAGGGGGGCCTTAAAGAAGAAGCGAGAAGAAGACAACTAACATGGAACGTTATGGTAGGTACATAACTTCTATATGTTAAGTTGTCTATCTCGCCTTCATTCTTGCTGGATGGGACCGCGTCCCTAGCACCTTGTCCCGGTGGCCTATCGGAACAGACTCTTGAGTACAGTGGAACCAAAGTTAGCTCTGTGTCTAGAAGCTAAGTCCAACTTATAATGAGAAATGAAAGTGTGAGGAGTAGCCCATGTAGCTGCCGCACAAATCGTATCAATAGGCAGCCTGTCTTGGAAAGCTATAGAAGTAGCCAAAGCTCTAGTTGAATGAGCCTTAGGTTTGTTTGGTAACTTTTGATGCCTAATCTCATACACAAAAGAAATCAAGGATGTAAGCCATCTGGAGAGTGATACTTTCGAAACTGGAAGGCCCATTCTGCCTTCTGCATAAGAAACAAACAGTTGGTCAGACTTTCTGATCTGTTTGGTCCTAAGTAATACCTTAATTGTCGATGAACATCTAGCCAATGTAATTTTTGTTCAGACCTGTTGGAATAGTTAGGAAAAAACACAGGAAGGTCAATGTTTTGATTTAGGTTTGCCTGAGAGGCTACTTTGGGTAAGAAGGATGGGTTTGTCCGTAAGGATACCCTATCCTTATGAAACAAAAGATAAGGGGATCGACTGCAGAGTGCATGAAGCTCCGAGACTCTTCTAGCCAAAGTAATGGCTACCAAAAAGAGCGTCTTCCAGGATAGCAATTTCATTGAAAACGAAGCTGCAGGTTCAAAAGGGGGAAGAAGCAAAGATGTGAGAACTAAGTTAAGGTCCCAGGGAGGAGGAGGATTTCTAATAGGAGGCTTGCGAAGAAAAACTCCTTCAAAAAGCTTTGCAAAGCTTGTGAGACATGATGGCAGAATCTGAGATTCCAACATGAAAGTTAGAAATAGCTGCCAATTGAACCTTAAGAGTAGAAGGAGACAAGCCTGCGTGGAATAGTTCGGCTAAAAAATCAAGGACCGTTTGAATGGGAGCAGTGAAAGGATCTATGTCCCTTCATTGAGCCCAATAGGAGAAACGTTTCCACTTACTAAGATAAATCTTCCGAGTGGAGGATTTATGGGAAGCTATAAAAATATCTCGAACTGAGTGAGATATTAGAGGAAGCCTGGCTAAGGTTGGAATTGGAGGAACCAAGCAGTGAGGTTCAGAGAGGGGATGGAGCGATGTAACTGACCCGACTGATGGGTCAAAAGATCTGGAACTAGGTCCAGATGCCAGGGTTGCTCCAACAGAAAATGGTGCAGAAAGGGGAACCAAACCTGTCGAGGCCAGTAAGGGGCAATGAGGATCAATGAAGTTTTCTGAGCGATGGCTTTCTGTATCACTTGAGAAATTAGTGGGAAGGGAGGAAATGCATACAGAAGTCCCCGGGGCCAAACTTGGACTAGAGCGTCTCTACTGGGATGGCCTGGTAGAGAAAAGAGGGTGAAATAATCTTTGCACTTGCTGTTTTGGGGAGTAGCAAAAAGGTCGCAGCAAGGCTGGCCCCACTTCAGAAAAACTTTTCCAAGACTGAATTTTCAGAGACCACTCGTGAGGCATGAGAATAGCTCTGCTCAATTTGTCCGCAATGAGATTGGACTTCCCGGGGATGTGCATTGCTATCAGAAACCGCTGAGAAGAAATCGCCCATTGCCACAGTCTGAGTGCTTCTCGACATAGAGGGTAGGATCTGGTTCCGCCTTGTTTGTTGATATACCACACTACAGACATGTTGTCCATCTGAATTGCTATCGTTCCCATCGGAAGAGAGTCTTGAAGGGCTTGCAACGCTCTAGAACATTTATATGCAAGTGGCGTTCGTAAGGTTGCCATATGCCCTGGACTGTCCTGCCCTGATAATGCCCCCCCCCACCCGATCAGGGAGGCGTCCGTTGTCAGAGTAGCAACCGGAGGGGGAGGGACAAAGGGTCTTCCTAGGAAGAGCTGGGGGGAAGAAATCCACCAAAGAAGAGGATTCCTGCATGCTTGCTTTATCACAATGGTGTGGGACATCGGAAGTTGTTGGTATGACTATTGTGTTTAGAGCATCCATTGTAAGATTCTCATGTGAAATCTGGCTAATAGAAGTAGAGGGATAGCAGCTGCCATAATCCCCAGTACTTTTAGGACTAATCTGACTTGATTCTGTTGCTGTGGAAAAGAAGAGAGACTAGTTTGTGTATGTCTGCTATCCTTTGGTCTGGGAGTCTCGCAGACATGCTGACTGTGTCTAGATTTGCGCCTATGAAGGTAATAGCACGACAAGGCGACAAAACAGACTTTTCGCAATTTATTGAGATACCTAGCTTTGAAATATCACGAAAAGTGTAGTCTCTGGCAAGTAGTAGAAGATGCTTGGTGGGAGCTGTAAGGAGCCAGTCGTCTAAGTATGGAAACACCTGGAATCCTTGACGTCTCAGGTGAGAGGCAACCACTGCCATGCATTTGGTAAACACCCGGGGGGGCTGTGGTGAGTCCAAAGGGCAGGGCTCTGAATTGAAAGTGACTGGTTCCCAGCCTGAAGCGGAGGACTCTCCTGGAGCGTCTGTTCATTTTTATATGATAGTACGCATCCTGAGTACGCATCCTGGAGGTCTATAGAGCACATCCAGTTTTCCTTTCCCAATAGGGGTAGGATGGATTGCAACGTGACCATCCGAAATCTTGTTTTCTTGACAGACTTGTTCAAGATGCTGAGATCCAAAATGGGCCTCCAGTCCCCTGTTTTCTTTGGAACCAAAAAGAATTTGGAGTAGATTCCGGATCCTTGCTGGTCTGCTGGAACTGGCTGAATGGCTCTTTTTGCAAGCAACTTTGATATTTCTAACGCTGCTTGATCCCTTTGAGCGGGTGGAACATCTGGAAGGGACTTTTTTGATTGATTTGGAATGCGAAAGAACGGAATGGAATAGCCTTCAGAAATGATGGACTGTACCCACTTGTCTTGAGTTAGAGATCGCCAGGCTTCTGGGTACAGTGATAATCTTCCCCCGACTGCCTCCGAAGGTGGACAGTCGGGCAACACCTCAGGGATGCTGAAAGGGCTTATCGGAAAACGTTTCTCGATTGCCCTGGTTCTGCGGACCCCCCTGCCTCTAGGGCGGCGTCTACCATTATTGTTCCCCCCTCTGCCTCTAGAGGGGAACCGACTCTGTCGTCAGGCAAAGCCCCTTGAGATTGGTTGGAACCACATCTTTCCACTTTTCTGGCCCTTGGGGTAAGGCCTAGAAGGAGTAGAAAACGGACTCCGGCGGCAGAAAGAGTTTTGCCATCCGTCTCGCACCTTGTCAAGGTTTCTTTCACTTGAGGACCAAAAGGGACGAACCATCAAACGGGAATTAGTGAAAGACGTCTTAAAGGGATCCGCAAAATTGCATAGCCGCATCCAGGCATGCCGGCGTAAGGCCACACCTGTACCTGCGGCTCTGCTCGCTCCATCAGCCACATATGAAAGAAGGCGCATGGAGGAGTTAGCTATCGAATAGAGGGTTGCCAGCTGAGCGTTCATCTTATCCTGAAAACCCGCAGCTGTTGGATCCTTTAACATCTCACTCGCTTCCTTGATCAAGTCTCTTTGAAGACGAGTGAAATGACAGAGGTAGTTCAGCGAACGCATTGAAAAGGTCGCTGACGCAAACATCCGCTTCCCGTACCTGTCCATAGACCTAGATTCTTTGTTAGGAGGATGGACAGGCACTGAAGGATCAGCTAGTTCCTTCTTGGTGGCAGCAGCTACCACCATAGCATCCACAGAAACTCCTTTAGTCAAAAATTGTTTGTCTGCTGGTGCTGTAATAAACTTTGAAGGTCTCCTGGGGTGGGGTCCACAGAGTCAGGAGCCGCCCAAGCCTTTGCTACCACCTGCATAAGGGGTCAAAGGGGAGGGACACCCAGGAGGTGGAAGGGCGAGAGCGAGCGCCTCAAGATACACAGATTCATCCTCCGAAGGGTTAAGGGCTGGCCAATTCCCCCTCTGTTTTAGGATCTCCAGGATGTCTGCAAAGGAGACATCTTCAGAGGGAGCGGGGAACCTTCAGAATCCTCTAAATCCGTGTCAGAGGTGACAGACTCAGGTGAGTCTATGTGCTTCCTCTTGCACTTTCTCTTCCTAGGGGGCTCTCCTGCCAATTCAGGAGAGGCCTCGGAAGAGGGTGAAATCCCCACAGGGGATTCTTGAGGAGCTGGCTCTCTGCGGTCTGGGAAGAGGGAGTGAGTAGAAATTACCTGAGGCACCGAGGAGGGGCGGACGGAGCCGACTGTGGAGTTGAACCAGGTTCCAACACACTCCGCATGACCTTGAAAGCACCCCTGTCAGGCAGAGCCAGAGGTCTCCGCTCCGAAGAGCTGAAATCCTCCCTCGGCACAGACAGTGATGGCTCCGAGGCCGATGTCGGAGCCGAACTCACCAGCCTTGGCACCGAGAGGCGGGGTCGGACAAGGGTCCGATGCCACTCACCCCCTCGGAGTCGACGAGGGAAGTCCGGCGCCGAGATTCTTCCAATGAAGAAAACGGAGTAGACGGCGCCGAAGACAATTGTATCGGCACCGACGCTGCCACAGTCTCGGGTCCGAAACGCCCCAGCTCCGAACTCAAAGGAGTCAGAGGAGGAATATTTTGAGAAATCGGATTAAGCATCGACTGCTGAGTCGGGCTCTGAAGCATTTGGGCCAGTGCCTCGGACTTAAGTCGACTCACTACCCTCTGAAGGTCATGGTCCGAAAGTCTCGACGACCTAGAGGAGCGAGATCTAGGTCTCCGTTCAGACAGCAAGGGAGATGATGGAGCCGAATGAACGGAGCCAAGAGACTGTGACCTAGACCTTTTCCTAGTTGTCGGTTCCGATAATTTTATCGGAGCCGACTCGGTGATTTCCAACACCTCGGCTCCGGCGGGCCGAGGAACCAAGAAATAAGAGTTCGAGTCTCATCGGCTCCAGCGGCGATGTTAGCAGACGAGCCTTAGGTGTCGACTCAGAAACTGGAGCCGACGACCTAGAAGGCTTGGAGGGTTTGCCCGAAGAAACAGTCGGGGGACCCTCAGGCTTCAATAAGCCTCGTAATATAAGTTTATTTTTTCTTTCCTGCAGGACTCTAGGGCTGAAGCCATGGCATACAGCACAAGAGTCCTGCAGGTGTAAAGGTCCCAGGCAGTACACACAAGAAGTGTGACCGTCTGTCAGAGACATTTTCTGACAGCACGAGTCACACTTCTTGAAGCCTGAGACCTTTGAATCAGACATTTTTAAGGAAAAAAGTGTAACCACCACACAACACAAACACACCGATTACACTATCCACTAAGGTTAACTAAAATTAAACTACTAAATTTAGTTAGTTTTTAAATCCCTACAAACACATACACTCCACTAATAAGGGGATGGAAGGGCCCGAAGGCCTGAGGGAAGAACTAATAAGTTCTTGAGGAAAAAAGGGTGGATAAACAGGTAGGAAAGGGTCCGAATCCACTCAACTAAGGGAAATAACAAGTAAAAACTAAATTAAAGGGACTTAAATTAACTATAGACTAATCTATATGAACTGACCTGAAGCCGGTAGAAACAACACACCTCGATCACTGTAGCGGCAAATGAGATCTGAGGTATTACCGCCTAGCATTGTGGGATATAAGGGGAGCCTCGAGCCGGTGGAACCAACTCTCGAGCTTTTAGAGTGGCCGAGTCGGAGCCGAGGATCGGCTCCGAACCCATCCAGCAAGAATGAAGGCGAGATAGACAACTTAACATCTGATGTTGTTCCCCTTGTGATAACTAAAGACAGGAAAATTACTGAGCCTAATGTTGATGTGAATGATACAATGAAATGAACACTGAAACTACCTTGGTTAATACTTCTAACACCAGTACTCAGGTTTTTGGGTTGAAAGATGTACGAAGCTAATCTGTTTTATGTAATCCTCCACATTTACAACCTTCTACATCATCTGTTTTATTCTCTAACAAGTTCCCTTTACCCATAGAAGGGGACAATATGAAAAGGAGGACTCGTTCTATGAGTCGCAGTCGACAGAAATGTAATTCGTCGACCAAGAGACAATCCACACAAACACTCAAAAAAATGTTGAGTCAAGCAGAGACTTGTTAGTTTGGAATCTATCTAAATGTGTTTTGAGTTCTGAAGAAATGGTGCTAAGCAAAGCCTTGACCTTTATTCCTTCCAATACCAGTAATTTATGCGATACTATGCTTGATATTAAAATATTTGGTAGGAATTTGATGTTGAAGCTTGAATTTGGTAATTCAGCTGTGAATAATACAACCACATTTAGGAGACATAGTTTATACATACCATCTCCACATTCATTAGTAGAAGCATTCACCAAGTTAGTAGAAGAGGATTTATATCGTTTCTATGATAGTAAGAGAAGTGCTAACAATCAAAGGAATGTAAAATTTAAATTATAGGGAACATATAGCACTGAAACGATTGCAGAATAATGGAACTATTGTTATCAGACCTACCGACAAAGGTGCCCCCCCCCCCATTGTTATCATGGATAGAGAACAGTATAGTAACTGCATGATTGATAGACATTGTTATTGATTTTGAACAGGTTTATATACTGTGTAACAGGATCGTGCACATGTTGGATGATATGTGTAAAAGCAACCTCCTGACGCATGAATTATATAAATTTTTGAAGGTTGAGCACCCACTGATACCGGTAATACAAGGTCTGCCGAAAATACATACAGAAGGCCAAACATTCCAGATGGGACTTATAGTTGCCAGGAGAGGCTGGTGCATGGAAGCATTTTCATTATATGTGGAGAAATGTTTACGTCCCATACTAGATGGTAATCTACATGTCCTTAGGGATACTCTGCAATTTTTGACTGACTTGTATGATTTTACTTAATGGATACACTGATTTTATTTTTGTCACACTAGACCGTTCAGTCTTTATTCACCATCATACCCAATTCGGTAGGGACTGACTACATACGTTACTTGAATAAACAGCCAGTATGGTGAGGAACATATCCAATGTTGCCTATTTTTAGAAATTATTCTAGAAAAAGTCTTATTTGATGGTAAAGTATATCTACAGAATGATGGCTTAGCTATGGGCAGTGTGCGCCAATAGCTACGCCAACAGGTTTTTAGCTACATGGGAAGAAGAGGTTTTGTTTGTGCTTGATCTATTTAAACAACGTGTCCTCTTTTACAGATGTTTTGTGGATGATGCGTTTTTAATTTGGCAAGGTAATAATAAACAGCTGAATAAGTTTGTCACACATTTGAATAGTCTTACTGAGTATTTGAAATTTACCATGGCATCCTCTAATAGGAGAGTTGAACATTTAGATGTATATATTGAGAAGAGCAATAGTGGTTTTATCAACACAGGTGTGTTCCAGAAGAACTGTTACAGGAAAACCCTGTTACATAGGGGTAGTATGCACCCCCATTACATATTGCCTAATGTTATTAAAGGACAAGGGATGACAGCTTTGAGGCTAAATGCCAAGGAAGAGGAACTCCAGCGTGAGTTGTTAGACTTGAGACATAGACTTCGTGATAGAGGATACACTAAGGTGGAGATTGATAAGGGGCTTTATGACATCAGTGATCTTAGAAATGACAGAGCTATCCCATATTTCTCCTCTAGGGGCTGTAGCTGTGCCCCCTGTTCCATTTCCACCTACGTAGCTGATATGAGGATTCCCATGTTTTACACTACGGATAATAGGGACATCATGGATATCATCAAAAAACATTGGGGAGTCTTAACTGGGGACCCTAGTGTCAGGAGTGTGGTGGGGGCTGTTCCTAAGTTTAGATATAGAAACAAACACAATCTGAAGATAATACTGTGCTCAAATAAAAGCATGGTCGATAGCTTGGACACATCTGAACAACACACCAAGGTGTGTGGACACTGCAATTTCTGTATATATTTGGATCAAACTAGGAGATTCATCCACCCTGACACAGGTCAGGTTTTAAATTTTACTATTTCAGCCGAATGCAGAACCTCACATGTAGTCTATTTGTCATGCTGTGCTCTATGTCAGTCATTCTATATCGGGAAGACTGATACAACCTTAAGAGAAAGAATAAGGGAACATATAAGTAACATCAGGGTCAGGTTGCATAATAATGCCCTTTCTAAACACATCCTATCAATGGGACAGACGCAGTTTTAGATTTATGGTTATTGATCATATTTTACCATGTTTACGAGGAGGTGACATTAGGAATCACACAGAGAATCGGGAAGTAAAATGGATTTTAAGACTCAGGGCAGACAGAGGCAAAGGCCTCAATGAAAGGGCCTCTCTGAAACCACTATTGAAATCTAGGAGAAGAACTATTTGTTAGTAGTTTCCCACGGAGAAGAACTATTTGTTAGTAGTTTCCCATGTATTGATGCATACTTCCCACACGTGATCTCAATTGTTTGATTTTAGATGCGATATATACTTTATATATTTTTTTATATGTTTGTGAGTTTTTGTGACCATTTTAATATGTATTTTTTGTTAGGTGTCTCAGCTAAAGGTATATCCCTTTAAGGTTGGTTGTTAGTTAATTGAATAATTAGAGAGTATAAATGTGTGTGTAAAAGAAGTGTTTTTAATGGTCTAATGAAGCTCATAGCAAATGCGCTTACCGTGTTACTTATACAATAAACGTTTTAGGAATGTGAAGTCCGAGTGGTTCATAGTTGCCTCAATGCCATAACTGCTGTTGGTGTTTGGTACTACTATACATACACACACACACACACACACACACACACACACACACACACACACACACACACACACACACACACACACACACAAAAAAAAAAAACACTTAGTTCTGAGCCTATATGGCTCTGTAGTATCAAATTTGTACTACTCGGTCTCCCAGGAGTATAGGCACAGAGGTATGGAGGGAGGGTTGAGAGAATAAAGGACGAGATGGACAACACACATGGAAAGTTATGATAAGTACACAACTTCTTTATGTGATGTTGTCAATTTTGCCTTTATTCTCACTGATGGGACCGCGTCCCAAGCAACCTGACATTTGGGTGGCTCATGGGAGAATATTCCTCAGAACCACAGAACCGAAAGAGGCTTACTCCTAGAGGCCAAATCCACTTTGTAATGAATAATAAAAGTATGAGGTTTTGCACAAGTTCTTGCAGCACAAATGTTATCCAGTGGTAATGGTACTCTAGCTTGAAAAGCTGCAGATGTGACTACAGACCTTGTTGAAAGAGCTTTAACAGTACTTGTAAGAGGTCTGTTCTTTGAATTATAAATGTAAGATGTACATAGTGTAAGTCATTTTGATGAAGTAACCTCTGTGATTGGTTGACCTTTTTTAATATCAGAATAAGAGCTAAAGAGCTGATCTGATTTTCTAAACTCAGAGGTGCTATGCAAGTAGAAACACAACTGTCTATAAACATCTAGGAGATGCAGTGAATATTCCTCTTTATTTTGGAATTCAGGGAAGAAAACTGGCAACTCTATAGATTGTTTGAGGTACTTTGCGACACACCCTTTGGTAGAAAAGAGGGGGTTCGTATGTAAAGAAACTGTCCTTGTGAAAAAATTAGGTATGGGGGGCTTGCCAGATGTGGCTTGCAATTCAGAAATCTGGCTAAAGTAATAGCCACTAAAAATGCATTTTCCAGGAGAGGTATTTCAACTCGCATGTTGCCGCTGATGGTTCAAAGGGAGACAGATGATGTTAGACAAAATGAAATTAAGATCCCTGAGGTGCTGGATTTTTATATGGTGGTCTTATCACAGTAGTTCCTTTCAAAAAGGCTTTACAAAGTCTGTGTGACATGACTCCACAACCATTTTCTCCTATATGAAAATTGGAAATTGCTGCCAACTGCACTTTAATAGTGGCTGCAGCAGCTCCTTCACTGAAAAGTTCTGGCAAAACCTCTTGACTGCATGGGCACAGTTAAGGGGTCTAATTGATTATTGTTGGCCCATGTAACAGATTCTTTCCATTTGCTCCTGTACAGTTTCCATGTAGATGTTTTATGGGAAGATCGCAAAATCTGTTTGACTAAAGAGGAGAGAAGAGGAAACTTGGAGATCAGGGCAACTGGAGCAGCCAAGCTGTTAGTTTGAGACTCTCTGGGTTGGTGTGAACCACCCCTGCCAGGCAAGTCAGAAGGTCAGGAGCAAGGTCCAGAAGCCGTAGTTCGTCCTGAAAATGAGGCTGAAGAAATGAGAACCAGATCTGACAAGGTCAATAGGGGGCAATCAGGATTACTGTTGTCTCCAACAAGCTTGCTTTCTTCAAAAAGCTTGGGAAATAGGGTGATAAGAGAAAGGCAAGAAGAAGTCCCAGAGGCCAATCATGAACAAGTGCATTCCTTGGTGACTCCCTCGTGGGAGGGATCAGGGCAAAAGATAGGCGATGCAAAGAGACTGCAGCAAGGCTGACCCCATTTCCGAAGATCTCTTCCGTAACATTTTGATTGAGGGATCCTCATGTGACCCTAGTATGGCCCTGCTCAATTTGTCTACAATCACGCTGGATTTCCCCAGGATGTGCGGTGCTATCAGAAAGCGGTTTGAAGCAGTTGCCCATTGCCAGACCCTTAAAGCTTCTCAACAAAGGGGGTAAAGATCTGGTTCCTCCCTGTATGTACCAAACTACAGACATGTTGTCTGACTGGATTGTGTCATTCCTAGAGGGAGTGTGTCTTGAAATGCTTGGAACACAAAGCACTGCCCTCATCTCTAGATGTTTATATGCAAGTGAGCCTCGTGTTCCCCAGATAATACCCCCCCCCCCCACATCTGGGAAGCGTCCATTGTCACGGTGGCCTTGAGATACTAGTGGAGAGTAAACCCACCATTGGAGGTCCTTCTTTCAAGCATTATCATAATTTTGAGAGACAATGGAAGTTCCAAGACTGACCATTGTGTGGAAAGCAACCATTGAAGTATTCTCATATGAAGATGAGCCAAGGGAATGAGTATGTTTGATGCAGCCATTGTTCTCAGTACCTAAAGAACTAGTTTTGCAGAGGCTCGTGTCTTCCTGATTAATACTCTTACATAACGGTGGAGATGGTCTATTCTGTCTTGTGGTAGTCTTGTTATTAGTGTAATCGTATTTCTCTCTGCTTCTATGAAGATTAAGCTTTGACATGGCTCTAGAGCAGATTTTTCATAGTTTACGGTAATACCTAGGGAAGAACATTAGTTGAAGAGTATAGTCCCTGGCTTGTAGCAGAAGATGCCTGCTCGGGGTGGTCATTAGCCAGTCGTCCAGATATGGAAACAAGCAGAATCCTGTCTCTTTCAGGTGAGCCGCCACTACTGCCATACATTTGGTGAACAATCTGGGGGCTGTAATGAGACCAAAGGGCAGAGCTCACGATTGGCTCCAAGCTGGAATCACAAAAAACCTCCGGATTGCCCTTCTATATATACAAAGACTTATTTAGATTGAGAGGTCCAAAATAGGTCTCCAGCCCCATGTTTCCGTTGGAACTAAAAAGAATCTCAAGTAAGATGTGGATACTCTCCGGTCTGCACAGACTTCTTGGATGACTCTTTCTTAGCAACTTCTGGATTTCTAATGTTGCTTGTTCCTTTTGGCTGGGTGAAACCTCTGGAACTGACCTGTTTCCAGGAGCAGGGAAGGAGACGGGAATGATATATCCTCTAGATATTCCGTCCTGCTCCCATTTGTCATTTACCTTTTGCAAGACTTCATGCTGCAGAGAATATTGACCACAGACTGCCTCCAGAGGAGAGCAATCAGGCAACTCCATCAGGAACACTGGAAGGGTCTAACCAAAGAACAATCCTCTGAATCCCTGATTTTGTGGGCTTCCCCCCGCCACGAGGGCGGCACTTTCCACCATTCCCCCCTCGGCCTCTAGGGGAACTTTCACCTTGTGCGCCTTGGAAAGACCTCTGAGATTTTCTGAACCACATCTTCCCACTACCTCTTTAACCTTTGGGAAAGGGTAGAGTTGGCGTGGAAAAACGTACTCTAACAGCAGATAAGGTCTTACTTTCTTCTTCACAGTTGCTGAGTGTTTCTTTTACTTTGGGCCCAAAAACAGAAGAGCCTTCAAAAGCATTAATGAAGAAAGACTTTAAGGGCTCCATGAAATCACAAAGGCGCATCCAGGTCTGCCTCCTGAGAGAGATGCCTGAACCCATTATCCTACTCGTTCCATCTGGTGCATATAAATATAAGTCTCATGGATGAGTTCATAACTGAATTTAGGGTGGCGAGCTGAGCACTCACTATTTGCTGCCACATCAGCATCCCTCCTTGGAGGGAGTCTGATAGTTCCTTTAGCAGGTCCCTCTGTAATCTAGTGGAGTGGATAAGATAATTCAGTGACTGTAAGACAAAAGGTCACCGATGAAAAGACGTGCTTCCCATACCTACCCATGGTCCTGGAATCCTTATTCAGAGGATGGATAGAGGAGCTGGTCTTGGAAAACTCCTTTTTAGTGGCTACTGCCACAAACATGGCATCAACTACTACATGTTTTGTCAAAAAGTTCTTGTCCTTAGGGGCTGCAATATATTTATTTGACCTCCTAGGAGTATGCTCTATGGTGTCTCTCCCAAGCCTTCCAAGAGATTAAGTGAATAAGCTCATCAGAAGGAGGGGTCACCCAAGAGGTTGAAGGGCGACATCTAAAAGCCTTCAGGTAAACTGACTCCTCGGCCGAAGGGGAGGTAGACTGCCAGTCACCTCTCTGAAAGATTTCCAGTAGGTCTCCAAAGACATCTTCAGGACATGACCATGGGGATCCTTCTGCTTCAACAAGAGCAGTATCAGATGTGATGGACTCTTCTAGGGAGTTGAGATGCTTCCTCTTGCATGTCCTCTTAAGAGACCTCTTCAGTGAGATATTTTGAGGAGATTTCAGAAGGGGGGGGTGTCCCCTGCTGAACATCCTGAGGCCTAGGGTCTCTGCAGACCTGTGGAGAGGGTAGGTGAGGAGACAAAGACACCTGGACAGAACTGGGAGGAAGAGCCAAAGATTGTGTCGCAGGCTGAGAGGTGGTCAGAACCCTCCTC